>NW_023998432.1:5433860-5487082 GCF_014805625.2 Glossina fuscipes
TTATTTCCGTTTGATAAGACTTTCGACTTTTTAGACTTTGCCCTAAACTCGAAACTTTTGCCAGCAGCTCACATTGACAAAACTGCCAAACAATGTTTTCAACTCATTAATATATTGAAATCCATTTGTGGTATTTCTTGGAGCTCTGACCCTTCTTGCATGATTAAACTGTTTCTTAGTTTAATCGGACTAAAATTATAATGCGCCTTCTCACTCTTATTGGACATTCCAAAGAAGGACCTTCTGAGATTATTGCAGAATTCAATGGACATGCATTTGTCTAGCTCTTGGTGGCATGAATCCTACACACACACTAAGCTTGGAGCAGATGGCAAATGCGTCTACAATAAAGATTTCGTTTACTCGCCAACTTTTCATCCAATAAAATTCTGTATTTTGAGAATCATCCCGCCTTACCTTTCATTTACAACTGCATATTTCTCAATTCCTCTCTTTCCTCTTTTAACATTTTTGCTGACAAAACTAATAACTTCAACATTCTAAGAATTGGTGTAAATAACCTATTCAAAATTCCTCTTGGTTCTCGATATTTTCGACCAGTAATTAAAAAAATCCACAGTTACTCGAACTTGGTCAATAACAAATAAAAAATTGTAAAATTTTGTATTCATCTTTGCTGATGGATGTAAGACCGATGATGTAGGCAGCGGCGTTTGGCTTCCAGATATTAATATAGAAGGCAACTTCTCAAATCACCCATATAGCATTATATTTTCGACTGAATATCGGGCACTTAACCTAAAAAGAAATTCCTTATAGTGCCACAAAGTAAATCTCTCTTATCCGCTTTACTATAATTTCGTCAGAACTCACCCCTCTGATAGATTTTTTTTTAACTTTCTCTGAGTGCTCAGTCACATGGCCATTGGCAACAACGCAGCAGATATAATTGCATCTTCCAGAAAATCTGATTTTAATGATCGTGCTATGATTCCTGCCGATTTAACGACAATCGACAAAATGCATTCAGTTTTTTCTTGGCAACAGCGATGGGATAATTCACCCCATGGTCGTTTATCCTTTACATATAAATAAATAAACCCCATTGGTTTATCAACTGCGGACTCAGACGTGACGTTAGTTGTCTTATTAAGAAGCTCATGTTCATGCCCACGAAATGTGATCATCTTCTATTCAAAAGTGAACCACCCTTTATGCACATGTGCAGCCTTACAATCTCCTGATCATATCCTATTCAAAAATAAATAACATTGCATTCACATTGGGCCTTGTTTGTTAATTTGTTGAATAACAGAAGAAGAAGAAGCAAATATATAATTTTTTTCCCTATTTTCAAAATGAAATTACTGACGGTTAAATGAACGAAAGTCACAATGTTTTATTTACTTATTTATTTTTTTTTTGTTAATTATTTAGTCTTTCACATTGAACAAGCATGGCACCCATGGCTCGGTAAAATTTGTATTACGTATCTCTAAAACCATCTATTAATAACGACGTCTTCTATCGTTTCGTTGATCTAATATATACATATTGTTATATTCGTTTCATATTGATTTCATCTTGATTTCTCGTTTTAGGAGTTATTTTTACCGTTGTATATATAGACTAATTCCTTTCACCTTAAATGAATTGAAGACAATTTACAAAACGCACTGCAATATTGCCCGCGGAGAACATAAGCAAATGGCGAGATGAATTTTAATAAGGACAGTTCTTCATGAAAGACATAAGTATATGGACCAGGTATATGTTACTACAAGTGTAAAGAGTAAATTATTGAAAGTAGCTACACAACTTTGTTGATGTGGGGTCTTATTCAACGTTTAGATCCAACCTTAAAAGCTTACTTTATTTCCCTTAAAGGCCTATTTGTATTGTAAATAATTTTTCTATCTCGTACTCTATGTTAATTGCATTAAATGTGTTTTTAATTGAAACATCATGTTGCCGCCAGCCACATTTTGTAACAGTGATACAGCTTCATTTCGAAATAGATGGGAGAAGATCTGTTTGACATCTGTCATCAAATGTATATACTCTAATTTAAGTACAACAACCGTAACAACAACAGCTATAATAGTAGCATCAAACTGACACTTCATATAATTGAATAAACAAGAAAACTTCCCACAACTGTTGTATTTGGAAGATACTTAAACAGTAGCCATCAACATCTAATTTATGAATACATTTTTTTATTTTTATTTTAGCTTGTGTTTTTATATTCAAGCGGTTTTGTTGTTTTAATCAATTAGCACAAAAGATACCAAAAATAGTTGAATATCATCAGCCAACTTGTGCGGCTGTTTACCCTGGAGAGTTATGTTACAGTTTTGTTGCTCTCATGTTTGGTTTTTTGGCTGCAGTTTTATTCTTTAGTTTCCGAAATTATTTTTAAGAATTTTTCAAATTTTATCCATCACTCTCGTCCCGACAATTTATGATTTTCTTTAGTCGATTTTATAAAAATTCTTTTTATTTATAGCTCTGTCAACGCGTTACAGCTGTTTTATAGCTTATGTGTAGTTTTGCTTTCATTTTTAAGTGTATATAGAATAGGTATATGCAGATGTCGTGCGACTTTCCATTATGAAGTTTTCAAATATATATTTTGCAACTTGTTAATAATATATGAAAAGAATATTTTTATATGAAAATGAACATAATGGATTTACATCATTAAATTATTTGTTATATTAAAAACTTTACGCTTATTTATAAATATTCCTGTCTCTCTGTCTATAAGCGGTAATGAAGTGTCAAGAATTTGAACAATTTTGCGGAGATATAATCAGCGCTTCCTTCATTATTTAACATTACTAGAGTTTTAATCATAGATTAAAAATCAAGCCTTATAAAAGAATTTAAACACCACCACGACCACCACCCCTACCAAAATCGCTGACTGTTTGCATAGCTAACAAACAATTGAATTTAATATATATCAGCGACAACAATAGAACCCCTTTAGCATTTCCCCTTCATATTAACGCAAATTACTTTAAAAATCCATTTGTCAGAGGTTTCAGATTAAAATCTGGTTATAGAGTGTCTTCAAAAAAAAAAGGAAAATATTTGTAATTTGATTCATAAGCCAGAGAGAAGCACTCATTCACTAAAAACACTAACCAAATCATGGTGCGAAACGGCAAAATGCCATACCGTGTTAATCACAACCAACAATCCCTTCTTCTTTCTGCCTCCTCAAACTGGTTTTAAAAACAAACATTATTATCATTGTGCCAGCGAACCGCGTGTTGCTAGAAAATTAAACTTAACGGAAGAGTAAATTTCCAACACAGCTTTCTGCTTTTGTTGTTGTTGATGTTGTCAAAACAAGGGGCAATCTCTAAATGACGCCACTGTTTGCCTTTGTTTCTTCCGTCTATCCTTGTTGCTGAATATCCCTAATGTTATCCTCTAGTGTATAATTTTTATACATATGTAACTATCTCTAAAGTGTGCCAGTTTATTTCCCAATTGCACTACTTACACTATAACAGCCGCTACCACCGGCGCCACGAGAGTACAACCACTGCTACCACTACAACCACCACCAGTTGAGTCCATTAATCATTTTCTAATTTAATGATTCTTCAACCGACAGTGACAGAGGAAATCTCTCACTTGTTGGCTGGCATTATACGATTTTTGAATGCTTTATATCTTGTTGTTTGTAAGCGTTTCAAGATTTCTTATTTTTACAATAGACAATTTCTTTTATTTTATTATCAAGTTTACAAAGTTGTAAGTAGAAAGATAACAGCAGGGCCTTAAAAAGTTTATTTGCATGAGAAAGGTGCAGGAATCCATTGCATAGAGATCGTCTACACATGATTGATTGCTACTGTAAATGTATTTGGGAAGGCCACATCAATTTTAAAAAAATTCTGTAAAATTGACACAAGATAGTAAGAGGAAATTTCAAAATTTTGTTTTAAATCATTGCGACTTCGTTTCATTTTACGGGATTTCTCGTCCCAATTTTGCTTGTCTTCGAAATGTTACCATGTTCTTAATGTTACCAATAGGCAAACGAATACAGGTATAAATGTGTCAAAAGACGGGCATCGTTAGATGTTGGAATTTTCATTATTTATAAACATTTACATTTTACGAATTCCTGATCTATATATTTGTGATATTTGGAGAGCAAACAACGGGTGAATAGATACTCGGACAAATTTGGATCGATCTCAAAAATTATTTTGACTTCCTTATATGTGTAACAGGATTATGTACGACTCTTCAAGGAATTTGTTTAAAATTTAGTGGACTTTCGTATTTATATTACAAAGTGCATTTTTATGATTTAGAGGGCAGCAACAGTATCATATCGCCTAATGACGATAATAATTTTAGTAATCCGCTTGGAAGTGAACAAAACATGTACTTGCTCGATAGGAAAAAAAGTCACAAGTGGACAACTCGTACGCCTGATAAGTGAACTTTATCACTTACAGGAATTTGCTACTTTGTGCGATTTTCTGCATTTCTGGTTTCGTAATTACACAACCTTGGTACAACCTTGGTTTGATGTGACATTTGTAAGTGTATATTTAATTAGGTTAACGACGTCAGCAAACGGCCGGGCAGGTTTACTTTATATCCGTCATCGTCGGGCAGACACACAAGGCAATCAGTAACAATTCTGCGCCGAAAAGCACAAGTCAGGGCTCAGTTTCAGGCCGGAATACAGTAAACCAAGTAGACATTATATACCTTACTCTACCTTACCTCCGCTGCGTAAGAAATAACATAAATTGTTTGGCCTTATCTATACGTTTTGGCTATTGCTGAACAAGTAAACGCTGGATCCATGCTTTTTCGTTGCTTTTACAGAAGTTGGCTGGTTGACACATTGCTATGCTTTTGCCGCCATTTCATCACATTTCAACTTAAACGACAAAAAGGGTAATGTAAACGCCTATGTACCAAAGTTTAGAGAATAGCCTAAATATTTCAGTTTGAAATGGTTCGACTACAGTTTCATGATTAAATTAGTTGTAATCTATATCTCATAGCTTTGGTTACAGCTTAAAAAAGAAGTTAGCCGTGCGCTAAATATTAACGCTTCAATCGTAGCTTTGAGCATGAGCTCGAATAAGACTGAAATTTGGATGAAAAATTGTTTTCTGTTTAAGAGTTGACCTTACAATGAACCGCTCCAGTCCCAGTAGCTCGTATATTAATTACAGTAGTAATAAAATTTACAGCACCTAAAATTGAAGAAATTCCTGCTAAGTGAAGGGAAAAAATAGCTAAATCGACTGAAGCACCCCCATGAGCAATAATAGATGAACGTGGAGGGTAAACATTTCAACCAGTCCCGGCTCCGTTTTCAACTATTCTTCTTATCAAAAGAAGTGATAGGGCAGGAGGTAAAAGTCAAAATCTTATATTATTTATTCGGGGGAATGCTATATCAGGCTCCTAGTATTAATGGAACTAATCAATTACCGAATCCTCCGATTATAATAGGTATTACTATAAAAAAATTATAATAAAGGCATGAGCTGTAACGATTACGTTATAGATCTGATCATCTCCAATTGAAGCCCCTGGATGACCTAATTCAGCTCGTACTAAAATTCTTAAAGAAGTACCAATCATTCCCGATCAGGTACCAAAAATAAAATATAATGTTCCAATATCTTTATGATTTGTAGAAAATAATCATACACTTGCTATATCATAAAATACGATTGTATGGTTTGTATTTAGCATATACAACAATATACCTATATTATAAATATACAAATAAATAAAGGTGATAAGGAAGCAGAGTAGCCGAGCAGGTAATATTCGCGGGATTATAGCTATAGTTAGTGCTCACTTAGCATACGCAGAACACTTACCGATTGGGTACACACCCACGAGGATGCCGTCTCCACGGCCTCTACCTATTCGCCTTTCTTCCATTTATTCTGACAACCTTACACTATTAGGGGACATCCACTGAGCGATAGGCCATATTAAAATAAATATGATTTCTTACAACTAAGTATAATAAAAAAAGTAATCAAATTATTGCTCCTTTTAGGTGCTTTCCATCGTTCCAAATACCGTCAGGTTTTGACATTTTCAATAACTCTGAAAATGGAACATGTTGTTTCTTAATTTCCCTGATATTTACCAGATATTGTTTAAAAGATTGCATTAAAGGTTTCCGTAGAGAATTTATAAAGAACTGAAACTTTTTTTAAATAAGGCCCTTAATGTACTGAATAGCCTTGAATTGCAGTTAAACGGTTCTATATTGCTGCATTGTACACGTAATTTGTAAAATGGATTTTCTTCGTGTTTGATCTTTTTGACTCGATTACATGGCGTTATGTTATTTTTATGGATTAAATACTTGTGAGTGGTTGGTGCTCAAGAGGGTTTTTAGCTAGCTAACTAAAGAAGTGAAGACTGCGCTTAAAATTGATTTTGTTAAATAAATCTTTAAATACTTTAAAATAAACCTTTAAGTATTAGTTAAGAACCAATAATTATCCAACGATAATTTATGATCATAATAACAATAATTAAATCTTAAAAGTGATACTTAGTAGTGAAATAATTATAGAATAACGCTACAAGAGACGACCATATCCCATAAAAATCTATAATCTCGGCTATTCATTATCTAGTCATTGGCTTCGCAGTCGATTGAAGATTTTGATAAATGAATATCACACTATCATCATACTCTGCAACCCGTAATGCTACCTTTTAATGCAAAATTCATACATTAGAGCCAGGGCGTTGGAAGAAACTCATAATAATATTGAATGTACTCGGCCAGAAAACTGGCCTAAAGGATTAACATGAAATTTTTTTAGACATATCGCCTGCCCTACACAATTTACTTCCACTTTCATTTACCACATAAAAATCGGACAAGATCATCTTATCACATTTTTTTCTTATAATGTCCGAAAAAAAACATCATAAAAATATTATTGGACGTGTACAATTTGTAGGCGAAGTGTCTGTTTATTTGTTTGTTTATTGATTTTACAAATAAGTGTTTTCGGCTATTTGACAAAGCTTTTTGAACGTAAACGTAGAACAACTCTCACATCGTTTCATAGATCAGAATTGTTTTTATCTTAAGTCTTTACGTATTACTCTTCAAATGAAAATTGACAGAACTATAAGTTTTTTCGCCAAAGTTGCTCTTTGTCGAACTCAGTTTTAAATGGCTACATTTTTTACCAGCTTTGAGATATCAAACTTTCGTTTACTAGTCAAGGCAACAAATAAATTGAAGTTTTAATGGAAATCAGGCCTTATCGTAGACCTGACCAGTTTGCGAAAAGACTACCCAAGCAATAAACATACCATGGACATACTTGCACAAAACGGCCAGCAATTGTAACAAAAACGCTTTACTTTCTACTTTTTCACGTTTAATTATCCATTTAACGAAACAATTATATTGTCCGCTAATTATAACGAGTGTACGTCATAATGCTGCAAACGACGGAAGAATTGAATAATTTTGTAACAATTTTCTTGTTTATTAATTAAATAGAAAACGATACACATGATGAGATGTTAAAAAAAGCTGCAATTAGTTTTATTACGTAAATTAGAAGATAGAGCCCCCCAATAAAATAATTTGAGTGTTTTGCAAATTTTTGACAAAAATATATAAAAAATTTCCCATTTCTTGAAAACATTTTCAAGTTCTTAAGTCTATTCTTAAACTACACGTAAGGAATAGGTTTAAAGATCTGTTTGCGCAGTTTTATTTAGTATAACTTTTTTTTTTTTGTCGTTAAAAATGATCGTCAATGAAGCGTGCAGACGATTAATATTAACTAGACTGGGGTCTTATGCTATTTAAAAATATATTGAATTTTCCAAGTATAAATTTATAATATTTTCTACTATAAACACCACTAGCCGATTTGCGATAACGATTCTTAATATATTTCCTTTTAGTAATGAGCTTTGGAAATTCCTTTCAAGCATTCTTACTTAAAAAAAAGACAGTAAAACAGCAACATTAATTCTCGCAAAACCTTCTTACGAAAATTTTTCCGGTTCATAAACTTCCCTCTCAATTGTTTATTTTTATTTTCTTTTTTACAACTCTCGAGTGGATTTTTCTTAACTTGATTACTTTATTTCCTCCTGCTGTGAGTAAGTGATTAAATGACTTGCAATTCAACCCCTATGTTTGTGTGCGAGTAAAATATGAACAACATCAACGGGAATCGTTTGTGACACTTGTTGTTGTTTGTTAACAAAACACAACTAAGTACAGAAATCATCTAATAATTGACAAAATATTGTCATTTTCATGCCAGACTCGAGTGCCATTCAAATATTGCTTTTGCTATTGTTTTTGTTAACATGAAAAAAAGAAGACTGTTATTTTACCGTACACTCTTTGTGTTACAGGATGCGTTAAGTTTGTGCAAACGTATGTAATACTCAAATTTTTGAGACATTTTCATCTAATTTGATACACTGACGTGGTTTGAGTTGTTCAACAAAACTCGCTGTGTAATATTATTTCGACATTCTAATTTGTTCGAAAAGTTTGGTTCGGACGAGGCAATTTCCAAACCCTCGCATTTAAACGTTCTTAATCAAAATTCGCCCTTTATAAAAAAATCAACCTTACAGAATTTGAACCACGCAGGTATATTTTTTGAATACCGTCGCACATAAGGATTCTCCGTAAATGCAAACCCTTATATTGTCAGGAAACGTAAGCCATTGTACGCCAAAAAGGTTTATTTCTCAATGTTTTATGATGAACATTTGTTCATGGTAGTAAATTTAAATTAAAATGAAGTGGGCTAAATTTGAACCACGTGGTTCTATTTCTTGAACCGCACTCCACATAAGGACATAAGTCCATATTATAGATATCAATATATAGAAGGGTTACCATGACAAGCAAACTCTTATGTAGCGAGAAAGGCTAATTTGCACTTTTTTATGACGTAAATTGAAAAATGTATATATATATATATATATATATATATATATTGAGGAAATACATCAAATCTGGTAAATTAGGTTTAGGTCACATGATGTTTTGACTACCCTCAAATATGGACTTTCATGAAAAGCATGCCTTTGCAGGAATATCATGTGCACTATATGATTTGTTGTTATCAAAACAACCTAATAACCGAGTTAAGCGAAGTAGCGTAGGATGTTTATAATCGGCTTTGCCTTATTTCCTTTTTTAATTTTGTAGTGATTATTACATCAAACAAATTTTTCATCACCTTTTGTTTCTTTTTCTTTGAATACATTAAACAAGTAATCCTTGATTTGACTCCTATTTCATTATTGTTTCGTAGTAAGGGTGCTTTTTATACCCGCCATGCCAAAAGTGGGGTACATTCATTTTGTCAAAATATTTGCAAGCCAAGAGGAAAGCTTCAGAAACCCTACAAAATATATAATATGCGTTTAATTAGCATGAAATTCGGAATCGAACTAGACATGTCTGTCTATACATCGATTATATGTGTGCACAAAGCACTTTCCTTGTCGCGAAAATTAAGATGGCGTCTGCAAATTTGAGAAAAACATAAAATTGGTTCGGTATAAAAATTTCGTCGGCAGCCGAATATATTTTTTTACTTGTTTTCTATATAGATTTTCAATTCATTAACAAGATAGGGTGGATTGTATATAAAGCATAAATAAGTCTTAGTTTTATCACATTTATATGACCTTTTAAGAAATTGCAGAACAATGGATGCAGAAGCAAGCATTATTATTCCTAAGGTCACATAATCAAGTTGTCTCTATTGTCCAGCGGTAAGGATAATGAGAAAAGGAAGCAATGTAAATCTAAACATACGACCAAGATTTTTCTGCATAAAGAAATAAGTGAAATTGAACTGTAAACTGATTAACAAAATTATATACAAATGACCTCACTCTTTATACGCTTTAGCTCTAAATTAGAAAGTAAATTAAAAACTTTTGTAAAACTTTTTCGCAAACACTTTTTATTTTCTTAATTTTAAACGTAAATCATTCTTGCAAATATTAAAAAAAAAAATGATATGTATATATATAAGAACTTATAGATAAGCGAAATATTTACAAATGATTGCATTGAGGTTTTCCTAAACAAATACCATTATTTACAATATTGTTGTGCTTATATTAGCCGCTATTTTTAATACTCTTACACCAATGTACCATATACAGCTTTTGATCTTTGCTAAACTATATAAGAGTATTTTGTTTTTAACACAAGGTAGCCTATTAATTTCCTATGCTGCTTTGTAGTTGGATATTAATTTTTATCTTGGCTGAAACACTTTTTTTTTAATTTCCTTTGATTTTCATCCTCAGCAATATTTTGTTTGCATTATGGTTTGATTGCCCGCTATTAGAGCAGACGTCTCGTTAACGGGACATAATTTTAAATGGGTATGTGGTGTCTCCATATGCTCTATGAATATATATGATATATATATACGAGGTGAGGCCAAAATGCGCCAAGTGAGCGGATTAAATAAGCTTGTTTCATATTCCCAGGAAACAGCTGCATAAACGGGATTTTTTATACTTTTTCCCGCCACTAATGATGTATATTCAAAGCCCGGTTCAAAGTATATAGGTTTTGCAGAAAATTTCATATTCTCTGTAGACTCTTTACGATGTTTGCCTTGTAAACGAATCGAGATGGTGCCAACTTCTCCACCGTGCGCAATACTCTCTTCATGGCCAGCTACCCGTACAGTGATTTTGTAATGGTGCCCTGAAAGTAGAAAAGGAACATTTTTCTAGAAATTATATTAATGAAAAGTTTCAGAGTACAGATGTGTGTAAATTTGTTTATATCTACATCAAGAGCCGATATTCTATTTTTACAATGTACAAACTCTATATACTTTCCAAAAATTTGTAGAATTTTCCTTCTTCGTATATTACACCGCTGCTTGTGCAGGGTATATGAAGTACGTGCTGTAAGTAACGCTCAGCAAAACCCAGGAGAGACCAACGTTTTATTGTATCAACCAATTCGGAATCATGTTTTGAATCGATTTAACTCGAAACTCGTCCGTGGTAGTAGTATTGTAGTTTTGTATTCAACCCACAGGTTGGAGGTTTTCATATAAGGAAACTTGGTTCGCTGACGACTTTTGGCCCAAGCATGGACAATTTTTGAAAATGGATTTGATCGGACCACTTTTCCGGTCACTCATCAAGTAACGCCTTCTTTTGAAATGTTCTTATAAGAAAAAAATTACAACTTCTCGCAAAAAATGGCTGAATAATAACATTTTGGCCGGCTAAATTGATGTTAAAAACTTTGGATGGACTATGCCAATTTTCTAATCCGCTCTTATGTAACCTTTCCCATAAAGCTGAACTTCCATATTGCAGAGTAGTATAATACGTCCGTAATAGTGTACCATGATATAAAAATTAACTGCTCCAAACATGAACCATGTACGTCTATTTTTTGAAGTCTGCTACATATAAGCATGGCCAGGAAAAGTAAGCCTTTATATGGCAATAGCCTCTAATTTATTATGATAACAACATATGTAGAATAACAAAATCTTTACCAAGAACATAAAAGCTTATAAATTTGCAAAAGACCAGTTCACAATTTGTGCATCAGCAAATATAAGAACTTTCGTGAAAAGCATGATTTTACGTGAAAAGAAGACAACAGCGGCATAATGCTGAGAGTAGATGAATAATGAATAAATAATTGAAAATGAATGAATAAATGTAAGTAGCGTAGGGTATTTAATTTTTGACTTTGCCCGACTAAAATATTTTTTTTTCCTTTTTTTTATTCAAATGTACAGCAGCTACTTTAATGGGTCGCAAAGCTCAAGTCATATGTAACTTCTTTTTGCCGTAGCGCAAGCTTTGATATCAACAAACTTAAAAGATCAGCCCTCCAATTTCGTTGGTGTGCTAAAAAAAATTTGGCAAAAGTGGTCTGTTATGTGTATTTAGGAATGTTTAGCTTCTTCACATCGTTGGCAACATATATGGACGTTTAGTTTTTTATAATTGTTATCTGCTGTTAATAATAAAAAGAACAAAAATTTAGCATTAACCCATTCAATACAAAATATGGTTTGGCGGCACTAATAACGGTATTTCCAATGTATAGTTGGAGATATAAAGAGGAGTAACGTAAATTCTCGGAAGTTAGTGTTTTTGGATCATTTAATCGTAGCAATTCCAAGAAATTTTGAGGAAGAAATTTACATACAAATATGTATATGTTTATCATTCGAGCTTTAGTTTTTGAATTTCTTTCAATTTAAAAAGAAAGCCAATTTTTGGAGTTAAGAGGCTAAATTGATTTGGTTGTTCATCCGCCTATAAACAGTTTCATGAAAATTTATATAAAAAGATTAGAAAATGCATCTGACAAATATGGATTTTGTTTGTGAAACATAAAATTTATTTCTTGAATGTATATTTCTTTTTATGTCCACCATTGTAAGATGGGGGCATACTTATTTTATTTTTTGCCATAATGTAAGTAACACCCAAAAGGAAGCGTCAGAGTATATACATGCTGTCTATTCGCCTGTTTTTCTGTGTGGTGTGTGTTGTTGACACTCTCCTGGTCGCAGAAATGAAGAAATCGACTTCAAATTTGATAAAAACATTGGAAATTTCCGGACGCAGATTGGTATTGAAAACGGCCCAACGGAACACAAGCACGCTGTGTAGCGTAAGCTGAACGCAACTTCGTTTTTTTTAACGAAAACTTCCCGATTCTTGCTCGTTACGCCGAATTTATTAAAGCAAAGTACTTTACAAAATACTCTACTCCACGAAGATGGAAACAATCATAAGGCAATTAAGATAGCATGTTTAAATTTATTTTATACATTCCTCAAACGACGATATATCATCTGCCTAAATATGGGTAATTTTTTGTTTAATAATTCCAGCGATATGGGTATCAAACGAAAGAACTTGGAGAGTAGAATGCAAAAAGCATAGTGTTGGGTTTGCGAGATTCGGCTCGGCCGCATATAACTTTCTTACTTGTTTTAAACTTTAAAAATACTTACGACAGAACGGTGCTTCTTCTCCTGTAATTAAATATATTATAGGTGGCTTTGATGTGTTGATTTTATTGAGTTTCAACAGTTTACTATAATCTTCATAACTATGATAGCCCATACGCATACATAGATGAGCGTTTTCATTACAACATGAACATTTCCCCGCTTTGAAACTCTTTAAAAAGCGCAATAAATTTCGATAAATTTGTAATTTTTTAGAAATTGTTCTGGAGTTTACCTGATATGAATCGCAGCTTACACCCATAAACGGACAATTGCTTCGTATACTTTCTATAAAGTACTGATAGCTGCGTACATGATTGCAACCAACGAACTTTTGCATATTTTCGACAATCGTGTTTTTGCTATTGCGCATATACTCGTGTAAGCGGCCATCGCAACCGGGATTATCCATTCCGCCGTTAGGATAAAAATCTACATGACCCAAACGTTCATAAAGTCCTAAACCACCTAATAAATTACCGTCGGTGTGTACTACGTCAACGAAATGGGCATCGGAGCGATCCAAGCGCACTACACCATGTGTTTCAGCGAATAAAGGAGCTGCCGGATCCAAACCAGTAATGCGACCCACCTTTAAGCCGAAATCTTTTTGTAAATGATAACCAGCATAACCGGCCAAATGGGAGCCCAAAGAATGGCCAATAATATGAATTTTGCTTAAGTCCGTGAAAGAAAGTTCTTCCTATTAAAATATAAAAAATTATGTTAAGAGCTTACAAAAAGATTAAATTACTCTGTTAAAAAAATATTCCATCTTGAAAAATAAAAGCTGAAAACCCTTTTGTCCTTATTCGTAAACATTATAAGACCAATCATTCATGATTTCATATATCCAATGGGCTTCCTTGATCATAATTGCGATAGCATCGTAATTTTCTTTCTATAAAGTTTCTGCAGTCCCTGGCCAAATTTTTTTAATATGCAGGTCTTGCGAATCAAACACGATTCAAGTGTCTCTGTAAAGACTGAACCATGTATCAGCTTGGTAACGTTCAGTTCAAATTGTTCTTAAAATACTAATAACATTTTATCAGCCCAAGTGGTTAAGCGTTGTCTATTGAAATGTTTTGCGACATTTATTCTTTCGCCAATGTTCAGACATAATCACCCTACATGCCAAAAGTATTGCCGCAATTATATCCTGCTATCTGGCGATAGAAACTCGCAACCCCCGACGCTATTTCGATTCGACTGCAATGTTTTTCAGACAATATCGATTGTTTACTTTTAGCTCGAGTTTGTTAAATGGGAACAAAAATTGGCAGATCGAGCTTCGACAACCCACATCTTCTTATAGCCGCAAACATTGAGATGGAAAAGTTAGCTTTTATAGCAGACACACATAGTCTAAAGTTTGATGTTTGTCAGAAAAACTGAAGCAATCAGTGCAAAATTAGCTCGCAAAAACAGCAGCAGTTTAATAAAGCTATATAAAATTTTATCGCAAAAAAATATCTCGATCGGCCAACTGACATTAAGAATTAATACAGTGACTTTTAGTTTACAGAACAAGTAAGAAAACTGTGTTTGGCTGTGCACAAATCTTCTACACTCAACGCTTTTTCTCAAAAAAAAAATAAATAAATAAATAAACAAAAGAAATGAAACTTTGATATTATATATTGTTCTGCGGTCGTAGTCGATTTTTTCCGTTTTTGTGTAGATACTAGATAGATCGCCCATAGCATAGACAAGGATGTTTTTATATGTATATCTATATTAGAATAAGAATAAGGAACAAAAGCCTCAATTCTTTACAACCCACTATATCTAGCCCACATTTTAGCGAAGCCAAACACACTTGGTCCGCTTCTCTAGAAGAAGTAGAAATACAAGCATAAATAAAACAACGATTCGCCTGATTGACCGAAGGCGACGAATCTCGAGTAGCAACTCAATGGTCGTGGGTTCGAATCTCAAGTGCCTTACAGTTTTTAATAAAAGCCGATAGCATTAGATGGTACTGCTTTTAAGAGTTTAATTTTAGAAATTATTTCTCTGGTGAAATTAATAATAATAATGAAGCAGGACATCGTATAGAAATGTTATAAGAAGTTAAAAAAAAATTTTGTTGCTACTGTTTAATGCATACTGAAAAGTTACAATATACAAAGTGGGTATAAAAAATGTTAACGAATTTGATATGTCTTAAATTACACTAAAACCTATCAAAAAAACTTAATTTCATTACCCATACCCAGGTCCATCAGCGCCAAATTCACCCCAAACTACCCTCTCCATATACACAAGACACTCAGGACACAGGTCAGACATGCCCAGATGAGCTCAGTGTTTAATATTGATCAAGAATGTATACATATATAGGATTATTTAAGCTTTCTTTTGCGTGTTGCGGACGTTGTGCCAAAAAGAATATAAACCCATCCTTTGGTGGCGAGTGTAAATATTGGTCCCTTCAAGCAAGCTCCACGCCATGCTCATCCAATTTTAGAGGGTATTCAAGCTTTTTTGTTTCTTGTTTCTTAAAAAAAAGGTGGTGGATACAAAAGATTCGGTTACAACCGATTACTTTTTGGTTTTTTACTTTTGCTGTAATTATATATATATTATATATATAACGTTAAATGTGTTATGATAGACACCATTTGCTTGTTATGTATCACAACGAATCTCTAATGACAACTTGAAAATTAAGGCTGAATGGTTTTTAGACTATTTGATGTTTTGCTTACATAGATCATGTGCATAACATGAGCAGTGATGGCCCCTACCAAACGTATATTTGCTACAGCTTGAACATAGGGGGGACTCGAACCATTTCCCCAATCTATAAGAATCACAGCAGCTTGACCTTCAGGTTCATATTTTAACAACATTTGGCATAATTCTGGCATCTTAAAAACAAAAAAAATGAGATCGTTGGAACGATTCTATTAAAATTTTCTGATGTACTTTTAACTTACCCAATCAATGTCTGCTGTTTCCAAATAGCCATGAGCGATAAAAAATAGTCTTCCTTTAGGATTTATGCCCATGTGATGTAGCGCTTCGGGTTCATTTAAATCGATATATTTAGGTTTATCTTTCGCTTTCGTTGTATGCAATATGAAACGTACACCAATTTCCGAAGGTTTCTGAGGATGAACATTGATTCGCCGAGTATTTGTAGTCCATGGTCCATTTAAAGGGAAGCATCCATAAACACCGTAACATTTCACTTCATTGGGATCTGTAATAATTATTGTTACATTTAACAATGCGTACTTGTCAAACAAAACGGAAGCTCAACTCTTTGAGGAAGGTCTTAAGTAGAATTGATAAATTGATAAGAAAATTATATTCGGCCGTGACCCAATTCTTTATATCCCTGCCTTTTTTTTTAAAAAGGGAACATAATGTTGGATGGGTGAAACCTATTTTCCCCTTCTTTTAATTTTTATATTTTATCTGTTATAGTTTACGAAGAATAAACGAAAATAAATTTTTTTTTTCCTTTTGAAAACGGTAAGCGTATCCTCTGACTGAATTGCAATGTTTTTGCCATGGTTAAGTTCATGATTTTTGAGACTAGGAGAACGTTCACCACAGACATTTTACAGGTTTAGAGACGAACAGACAGACATAGGGATTTGCTTAAATGGATTCAGAGTTTTGTGTTGACTAGGAATATACATGTTTTACGGGCACTCTGAAGTTTCCTTCCGGATGTTGCAAAAGTTTTGACAAAATGAACATACATCCATCCTTTAGTGCCAGATATAAAATTATGCTTTAATCTCAAACAACGCTTGAACTTTAAGCATACGGCAGCGTTTAGGCTTAATTCTACCGGGTATGTTTTTTAATTTTAAATATATATGCTCATTTTGCATTATTAAGTTGAATAATTAGCAAAAGAATCTCTATGAAATCTATAATAACCTTATAGTTTTTATTTTAACATACAAAAAATAAATACAAAATTAAAAACGTTATAGTAAGCGCACTTGTTACTAAGCCTCTTATAATTTCGTGACTAAGCACATATGCTATTATGCGTACGCTTCTAGAAAAAAGAAAACAGTAGCATTTTTTGATAAGAAAGATTTACTTCTAATTGATATTTACTGATAAGTATAAAGCATTTCAAAGATTCCGGAGAACTCGTTATATATAACATATTTGTACATATTTGGTAATATATATATATATAATTGACCTTTTATAAATTTGAAATCCCCACATTCGTCGACCATAAATTAATCAATTCACGTTCAGCATGTTCTAACAAGAACGCAATTTTTGCTTAATTCTCTCTTGAGAATATATTGATATATTAGTTTTGGGGAAAAAGAAGTCCATTATTTTTATATGAATTTCAGGACTTTATTTAACATGCTTCGAATTGTCCGATTTAAGTCAAATATGCACCGTTTTGTTGTACGATTTGTTGCCATTTTAAAGGTAACTTCGAAATGCCTCTCTCATAGAAGTCCTAGTCTCTCTTTGCAAAAAACTCTAGTAGTCGATTTTCACAATTCTCCCTAGATTCCAATTTTTTATCATTAAAGAAATTTTGCAATGCAAGAAAAAGATGATAATCGCTTGGTGCCAAGTCCGGACTGTATGGCGGATGCATTAAAACTTCCCAACCAAGCTACCGAAGTTTCTGGCGAGTCACTGTAGATGGTTGTGGCCTAGGATTGTCCTGGTGGAACACGACACCTCTCCTGTTGGCCAATTCTGGCTGTTTCTGGTCAATCGCTATCTTCAAACGGTCCAGTTGTTGACCGAAAAAATAATGGATTTCTTTTTCCCCAAACTAATATATATCTTGGTGTTTCAACTTCTCAACGCCTTTCATTTAATTATGGATACAATACACTTCAACAACGTTTGCAAGTCGTTTTCATTGTTTCCTTTTTTTGTCTTTTGGGGGCCTATTTCAAATGTTTAACGTCATATTTACATAAAAAATATAGAAATGAACGATATTGATGTGCATTATCTTCAATTTATATTGGGGAAGGTATTAAATTCCGACACAAACGATAAAACAAAGCTTTCACCTCAAGCTGGTAAGCAAAAAACTCAACATATCAAATACGTATCTTCAACAAAATTGTGTGACATTCTATCCACCCGGTAAAAGAATCGAGTGATCGAAAACGAAGTTCGGCAAGCGTTGACGTTAATTAAAAACCCATACACTTTTATGATAAAAATGACATGAACTCGTATTGCAAGATTGCCTACAATTTTTTTGTAACGAGATCGAGTAATGCTGTTCAAGATCGGAGGGTTTACCATCTAAGCAACGTGTGAATGCCATTTCTCTAAAGTCTTCTCTAGTCGCAAATATTTTCGAGGAAAAGGATATGGCGAGAAAGTTGTATTATTAACAGGGGTGTTCGAAAACTTATATTTTCTTTATTGAAGCATCTGTGGAGGACTCACTTTTAGCTACTGTAAACTATGCATTAGAAGCAAAATGTCTTTTGTGAAGAAATTTTGTTAAGTATCCTCCCAGATAGTTTATTGTAGAGAAAATGAATTTCTTTCATTTCCGATACTTTCTCAACCACGTTTTCTATTAAATTGGTTTGTCTTATATTCATGGATTTTTATTATTGTCTTTGCCTCATAATTTTTTTGAAAGCACATTAGTTAGAATAATATTTCTCCTAAGGAAGTTATATGTCTGCACTTTATGCTTAAATTCGTTTGCATTTCACTAATTTCTCGCCTAAATGTGTGCAGTCGCTTGTTTGTCTATCTTCATATACAACATTCAACAATGGGAAGATGCAACAATTACAAATATTTGTCCTTAAATGGTTGTTCGTAACATCAATCGGTTTTTTAATTGGGATTATCAGTACTACGAAAAAAGAATTAGATTGCTACAAAGATTCATAGGTAAAGACTGAAGAACAAGCTTGAAATAATGTATTATGCACCACAAAATACACTTGCAATTGGATAGCGACTATCAAAAATTCTCTATGTGACGCTTTCTTAATTAATATTGGTATTTCATCTCATTTCAAGTTAAGCATCAGTGATGGGTAATTGTTATGAATTTTTGAATTGGTAATGAGTCAAAATACTAAATATTTCACTTTTATTAAATTTATTCTAAATTATAAATTCTAGTTCTATATTTTTTATAAAACATACGATAGCACAAGAGTGTACGTTTACGGTTGGCTCACAATTATTGATTTATTAATTTCCTCAAAAAGTTTTGCCATCGTAATAAATAGACACATCTATTTGCATCTGCAAAGAATTGCCATTTTTCTCTCGTCTATTATGTTCGGCTGTTACTAAGGCATACGGCTGCGTTATTCACCAACCAACACTAGTCATTGCTATAAAAGGGTGTTAACTTTTCATTGTTAATGAAGCTGTATAATAACTAATCATCGGAAAAAAGACATTTTCTTTATTTGACCTATTTATTCCTGAAATGTACGAAAAAAAACAAGAAGATAATTATATTCAAATTTCCCCGTTATCCCAGAAAAGACAAATAAAGTAAAATAACTAAATTTTCATGCTCTATAATATGGAATGGGCGCAGATGACTTTTTTTATTTTGAAGAAAATTTTTTGTCGCATAGGCGTGTCAGCGTTACAGGCGTACTTAGAAAAGTTTAAATCACCTCCAATTCTTTTGTAAAATTGTAGGGGATGTCTTCAATTTCGCTAACGGGAGAACGCTTATCACAAATACAATACAGTTGCGCAGGCAACTGTTTAGGTCCACTCCAAATTTGCAACTGGCTAAGAACTTGTACACTTCATGGGGGTTTTAAAACTTGTTTCTGCGCCTTATGAAGGTTTTGGAAAAAAAGGTTAAACTTTAATACACTATAATATTGGGTAGGCGGGGTCAATGTTTTACAGTTTTGTACATGTACTACAGAGTCGCCCATAGAATATGCTTTCAAATTTTTGTATATTTATATGCTGTAGTTTATAAGTAATGACCAAAAAACCAATTCTTTATTCGTTTTGAAAAACTGAGATGTTTTAAGTTTGCGTGGTGCTGTGGGCGTGTCCTTTTAGCGATTTGGCCTATTTTCAATACTGGCCTGCGATAAATGACTCGCAATATTTGGTCGCCAAATTTAAAGTCGACAGTTTCATTTTGGCGGTCAGAGAAACTTTCACAACAGACATTACACATATTGATCTTATTGTTATTAAAGACAAAATTCTTACCATCAAAGTCCACAACTCAATCTCACTCTCCCTCTTTCGTCAGATCTAATCTAATCAATTGAAACGGTGTTTCCTATAATCCTAACGTTATTAGAGTCATTAAAAAATCGTAATAATAAATTAATTTTGTAATTTGGTATTGAAATGAATCATAATCTTATGGATATCGTCGCAAATTTCTGCAATTGCTAACACATTCCTTACCACTTGTGGTTGCCGCTAATAAGTCATTCGAACTATGAACTGCTGTATGGGTGGTATGATTGGCTAAATACAGCATAGTCTGCAACATAAGACCGCCGGTGGTATTTGAGATAAACATTTTCTTTACTTTAAAATTTTGTTTTTGGTAATTTTTATTTCTTACAAAAAATTATTATCACATTTCTTACTGTAACTCTTTTGTTTTAATTAAAGTTATTTTTTCGAGTGACTGTTTATCAAATTCCTCTTATTTATTGTTGATTAGATATGACTTTTATTTTACTTCTTGAATAGTTTTATGTCGCTTTATTGAGTTTACTACGTTATTTAAATGACTTACTATTGGCACCAACTTTGTTGTTTGAACATCACTGTTTAACTGATTGATTATACGAGCTCGACTAGCAATTTAAAACAGTTGTGTTGCTCCTCACTATTTATCTCTTTTATTTCCCGCTGGCGCTCTCCTTCTCCCTCTATCTCTCTCGATCTTCATTATAGAAATTGTTTACTCATTGCGTTGTTGCAATAATTTTTGGATTTTTAATGACTGAACGGGAAATTCATCATAAGTCTGCTTTTCTGTCTTGCATTCAGCAATAATTTAATTTTTCTGCATTTTGTTGCTTATTGTTCACTGCCTGCTGAAAATCTGTTCTCAGATACATAACACTGAATGGATTTGTTACCATCCCATGCATCCACGTACAGCCTGTGTGAATATACTGTTATATTGATACCGATCCCTAGGCAATGAAGACATACTAACTTTGCAGGTTCATGTATGATATCAAAATACATCCAGCGTCTGTATTAGCTGTAAATCCACAGTGCAGTTAACTCCCTCTATACTCCCTCTATAAAAACGAAGAGCATTTAAAGACCACAGGCATCGAAAAACCTCTGCCGCTAATGCTATCTTCGCTGCGAATATAGCGCTTACATTGTTGTGTTAGTTATGTTACTTGTATTAAAATAAAAAACCCAAATGCTTCAGAGATTCAGAGTTTTCTTATCGATTTAAAATGCAATTGAACTTTCTATAACTCCGGAATCTTGATAAGCATTCTCTTAAATTAATGGCACGAATTTCAATTTAATTCAATTCTTGACGTTGAAGGGGAAATAATTGTGCACTAGTGTTGAAATTTCAATACTTTTTGCACATATTTAAGAAATTTTTCTTCATCTTGGCATTTTAAATCGTCTAAATTTGAACGAACCCATCCCTCAATCTGTAGTCCTTGGTCACGATAGAAAACTAAATCTCGTTTCATAAATTCTTATGGCGTCTTTATGGTTAATAATATGTTTACACCTATATTTTGTTAGAAGAATAACCTATAAATAAGCTCCTAAGCTTATTTCATCGAACGGTTCATAAGAGGAAAGGATATCTCATTATCACTCATACGCAAAATCAAAGGGAAGGAAGTATCTGCCACATTCTTAATTCAATAAATGAATGAATTCCATAAATGAATGCAAATATCAATACAACTATTTAAATGGAGGAAGGAGGAAGTAAAGAAGAAAAAGAAGGAAGAAGGTGCTACTCGAGGAATACGTGTACATGGATCCCCTTAATTTCGGCACAATAACAGATCCATTCGTCCAAGTATATTCGACAAGCTGCTCATCTTAAAATTGTGAAAATTTTTGTTATTTTGGTATATTTAATATATATTTAAAAAAAAAAAATTTTTTATTTAAAAAAACTTTCGTTACCCCAATTTAAGGAAGACACACCGTTTCTTCATAAAACCAAATTTTTTTTGAATGTTCATTTAGACCGCTTACATTCCTTTTAACGATTTCTTATTACGATGTAAGGTAAACTACACCTTTCTATACGCCACCTAACAAGTATGACGAATTTCGGATATCTTCTTCTTGCTCTCCAAACCAATTAAAATGTCTTCATTGAAGATTTTAAGCATATCCCAGCGGAATCCATTAAAACAACAACAATATTCGTCCTTCTGAAAATGTAGTTTCCGATACGTTAATTCCCCAATTAGTGTTCGTACTGACTGAACATTTATGCCATTATTCCACTTCCATCCGGAATTTTTCAATGCTCTGAACTGTAGTTAGACTTGTTACCGACATTGTAATGAAATATATGATGAATGTATGAGATATAGTTGTTGAATTACAAGTCGAGTGAATATAATAGCAAAGTAATTTTTCTGTCTCTTTCTGTATATATTAGTCTTCTCTAACTATTATTTATTTATTTATTTTTTTAGTTTTGGTGTACCCTTAAGCCGGCGCAACATGACTGGCAATGAATAATAGCAAAACGCATATTAGCGGACCATAGGAAGCGTGAAGCGTTTCTTTCCCAGCTTTAATTTCAGTTTTTGAGCAATGTGCGTTACATATGTAGTGATGACACTGTTATAGATATATACATAGACACTTTTTATTGTCGTTACTTTTAAATATATAGAACAAATATTTCTTGAGTTCTCTTGTTCGCAGGACTATTCGCATTTGATACTTATTAATGTTTACTAAATAACCAAAAAAAAGGAAGCTTAGAAAACTTTGTGTTTTTGTTTTAATTTAATAATGACTAAATACAAAATTATGTTAATAAAAACAATCAAAATTATAATAATAGATAGATGAACTCGACTCAATTGTAGGACGCTTAAGAAAACCACATTCTTAGGTGAACCAATGACTCAATTGTAGGACGTTTAAGAAAACCACATTCTTAGGTGAACCATTGACAAAACAAAGTCCATTGCTTATAAGCGACCTATATGGCAAGTGCGTTCCTTTGTTTATTTGAAAATCCGGGATTAATCTTAAACGATTGACGTCAATGCGATATAGTTATTAATAATCATAAAACAAACGAAGCGTACACGATGAATACAATGAAAGCTTATCGTGAATCCCATTAAAAAGGCAAACGCGTTAAATATCAAAAATAAATGAATAAAAGAAAACAACTAAACAAAAATAAAAAAATTCGGTAAACATCACGTTCTATTTATTTATTTTTCTTTTCTTTTAAACTAATTAGTCGTTCAATTTTCAAAATAAATCATCAAATTACGTCGAATTAAAATTTAATTAAGGTATAGCTGTGTAGTTGATAAACCTCTTATCAAAAAAAGAACTAGTTTCAATCGGAATTCTAATTCACACCCTTTTTAATACGTGGTACTATAAACTCTAGTAAAATGAATTTTCATTTTATAATTATTTACGGAAATTCTGAGTTATTCAAACTATTGTTATATGGGAACTGGCCGAAGAAGAAGTCCCCTCTGAACCATTTTTAATAGCGTTCCTTCTTAGGCCAAAAAAAGACAGACAGGCTAGCTTTGATCGGTTCGGGAAGTGATTCTGAATCGATCGGTAGAATAAAAGATTGGTCTATCTCAAGTCCTTCTTGCGTTGGATACATCCGTACAAACATAATATATCCTTGTACAACCAGTGTTGGAGGATATATTAACTCATTTGGTTTATTGTTATGCTTGTTTGCTTATATACTTTCTTCTTCTTCTTTTTTGCGTTTGCTTTCATTTATTTTGTCATGCACATATATATGATATGGTCAATATTCCATTGTTTATGTCTCGATTGAAGCACATTCCACGACTTTACAGCAATCGGGTTGTACAAGCTCACAAAACGCTACTATCAAGAATGACTATCGAACCCAGTACGCATTCCATGTAAAACCAATAAACTAGTTAAGGGCCGGCTTGTTATGTGATTGTACGAATGTCAAGTTTTTAAATAGCCATGTCGTTTGTTAACGAAGTCTAATAGAGCTTGACAGTCATTGTAACAGCTCACCTTGGAGCCATACCAAGCAATTCAATGGAATATATTGCTATCTAAGTGATCAACTAGATTTAATCGTTGGATTATTTATACGAACACAGATCAACACTAGCGGAACAAAAAAGAGTAGTTTTTAAAGTATGAGTAGTAACGCTAAAAGTTATTTTATTTTAATAAATTTTTAGATCTTCCAACACACTAACTCGACCACGCACACTTTTTAAGCAACAATTCATTCGCTTTTTGACCATGACAAGCTTAAAAAAAACGGAAATAACTTATTTTCGCTTTCGTTATTATTTTTTTTTTTTGAACTTTTTTTTTGGCTTTAACTTGTTCTTATTGTGCATTTTGTAAAAATTAGTTCTCTATTGTTCGTTTTAGTTACGTATGACTTTTTAGTCCACGTTTTCATTTTCCGATTTACAATTAAAAAATACCAAAAGGAAAAGAAGAAGCTATCCGTTTATAGCGCAGTGAAACTATATTTCAAGCTTCTTTGCTGCCTTAATCGCATTTAAGATTTCAGAACTAACGACGGATTTTAGTCAACTTGAAAGTCCTTTTGGTCCATGGTTATTCTCAAATTTCATTTAAAACCCTTGCTCATTTGTCCTGTCACAGATCGTCGCTTTTATCTATTTCTCGATATCTATTATAGATTTATTAAGGAAGCAACCCCTCAAGTTTATGCGCATATTGAATCAATTCAATGTTGAATTTACACCTTCATGCAACTAAGGAACCTTTTTCCTTAAGTGAACTTAAGTGTTACCTTAAGTTAAGTCATAACACTCCTAATTCCAATGCCAATATATCATGTATTAAAATTCATAATAGTGAAAGGCAGATCAAAGAAACTATGTATAATTATAATTTTTAGGCTAGTGAAATAAATTCTTAGACTAAGAAGAAAAAATTCAAGTACTAGCAACACAGGCTATCGGCTTTATTTTAGAAAAGAACATTAGATATTAAGCCTAACGGCTCTAGGAATATATTGTATGTTTAGGTAGTATATTATATAACTAAAGATACAGAAGCAGAATACTTTCCCATTTCCCAATAAACCGATATGACTTCATAATTAACCCAAAGCATTTTAATTTTATCGCCGCATTTTGTATTGATATTCTTTAATTTGTTGATTGTACTGTCTATTTATAAGAAACAACGTAGCCAGCGAAATGTCTAAAGGATAGCTTTTCAAACCTCATGTAGGTTTGAGACCAAAAAGGCGAAACATTTTTAAGAGAACGTTCAATTCCTTCGCGACATACAAATAATAGTCAATTACGGAAGGCGGCTTTTGTTTAAATTAAAAAGCTAGGGGACGATTTTAGCTGTTAATTCATAAAGTCTATTTTCTAAAGTTGGGAGACCAGTTTCAATCGTGCCATTGTTGATGGGCACGGTCCGAAAAGCATAGCAACTTGTTCTAAGAGCTCGGAAAATTCATTCGAATATGAAGTTCCACTAAGTTTGTTGATTTTATTCCAGACAAATCTCATTGATGGGTTTCTATGACTTCTTTTCAAAAAAAGTTCAAAACTGAGTGCTTTTGAATTTCGTAATTCCTTTCGGAAAGGAACATTGGCTTTTTTGTATAATAACAAATGATCATGATCCGGACATCTTTTAAAGCGGTGCCATAAATCCATTTTGTTTCTCCTCAATAACGAAACCGTGTTGTTCCACCAAGGAAGCCTAGCTCGTTTAAAAAAGCTGTTGGATTGAGGTATAGAAAGATGAGCAGCCGTGCGAATCGCTTTAGACATAATAGCAGCATCATGTTTGCAGTTCCCGTTAAATGGCTTTGAATTCAGAAATGACTCGGCCTGTTTGGAGTAGTTGATCGAATCCGCTTTATCTAGGAGGAATTTGGCCTGTTTTGCTGGACTAACAGAAACGTTTGAAAAGTTAAGATTGATTATGATTAGAAAGTGGT
Organism: Glossina fuscipes; assembly: GCF_014805625.2. Classification (NCBI taxonomy): domain Eukaryota; kingdom Metazoa; phylum Arthropoda; class Insecta; order Diptera; family Glossinidae; genus Glossina; species Glossina fuscipes. The sequence continues at coordinate 5,460,030 of NW_023998432.1, forward strand.
CACTATTATATAGATCATTGAATATAGACCACGAAACCGAAGGAAGAAGTGGCGGAGAGCAACAATGAAATGCGAACAGCTGAAATGAGTAGAAAAATTCGTTGGTCTTCCATCACTTAAAATGAAGAAATTGCTTTTTGTCAAGGGTTTTTCTAAAACAGTAGCATGGCTTTTGTTCCCTATTGGGCCCCAGATGATGTTTCAGCTGTTAAAGTCGTCACATATAATTAAAGGGTGGAAGGTACGAAGAATAAACTATAAACCTCTCGCTGAGAAAAAAACTGCGAAGCTGGGATATAGGGCGAAAGTACTGTAAATTATTTGTTTAAAATTATTTGTATCGCTATGGCTTGTGTGTTTGAGATTAAATTAATGCCTTTGTGAGGGATATTGGAATACACAAAAACACCAACTCCTTGTTTGGAATATGAATTTTGATCAATATTCACGAAGTATCCAGTACATGATCTGGGTGGAATAGGATTAAAAAAACTTCTACAATGGATCTCTTGAAGGGCTATAAAGGTTGGATTAAAATCACTTATGAGAGTACGCAGTTCATCAAAATTATTAATAAGTCCCTTAGTGTTCCATTGTAGAACTTTAAAAAGTTTATTTAATTGCAGTGAAACGAAAACGAAATGATAGGCAACTTATGTTAACACCTCAGCGTCTTCGTCGAAAATGAAATTTCTTGTAAATAATTTGTTCTTACCAGCAGGATAATCTGTACTTAGGTAGTTGCATACATTTGAAGTCCAACGAGTGGGCACATGGGAATAATTTGAAATTGAAGGTTGAATGAAGGATGAAAGATTGGATTCATTATAACTTGTAATTCGTGGAATAAAGTGAGAGCTTGTGATTCTGGGGTATTTAGTTTATTAGGCTTTAGGCAGTAATTTTGATTTTTTCAATAATTTTTATGGTTTTGAATTTGTCAAAATAATTTTTGACAGATGATAAATCTGGTCTTTCAATATGATTCTTAGCTGATGATAGAACATGTTTTACGTTGACAGAAGTTGGAGTTAAAGGCTTATTAAACTCGATTTGCGAGGCGAGGTATTGCCTTTGTGAATTCTTTGGAATCCAGTTGGATTTACTTCCCGGTACTTGCGTCGCGCTTCGCCCATGCTACAGTAATTGTTTATTTTAATTTTAGAATTTTACGCATCTGTACATAACTTAGGGAAAGTTTGTGTAACGCCAAGTGCTAACCATTGCAATTTTTGCAGAAACTACGGGCACAGCTTTTAGCATGCGTAGGAAGATAACTTTTATCACAAGGTAGAGCATTGTTGCACCTTTCTACAGTATGACCCAGACGTTGGGAGTTTTTGCATCTCTTGGGATTTGGGACGCAGATTGCAAGTTTACACTTGTACAAAGCAACATCAACAGTTTGCGGTAAACGGTAGTGCTCAAAAGTCATTATTATCTTTCCTGTTTTCCGCCGTCATTTAATTTGGTGAATTTGTAAACTTTCTTCCAGTTACACCTTGATTGCTCATTTCGCGAACTTGTTTTTCTTCCGGTATATGTTTTAAACATGAGGCATAAATTACGCCTTTAATTGAATTGAGTTTGTTGTGTAGTTTAGCGAAAATTGGACATAAATTAGCAAATGATTTCGACTTCGAAAGGTTCTTCGTCGCGCAAGAATTAGCAGCGAGAACAAGTAAATTACCATCGCGAAGTTTTGGGATGAAGTTTATATATAATGGATCTAGGATTCTTTTCTATAGCGAAAGGACTAATTTGTGAAATTGGTATGGTAGCAATAGAAATAACCACGTATTTTTTATTAATAGGAGTAGTGTTACTGTTTGGCAATACCGGAAAGTTCGAATTTTTCTTTTTTTTTCTTTGCGGTGATTTGTCCGCCAATGAATCGAATCTATTTAAGTTTTTATCTGGTGGCCTTGCATCGACAATGCCTTTTTGTTATCAGTTTATTATTTAGGGCCTTAGGAAAAAGAAAACATTCATTTGAAAAAATATTGGGAACGACTAAATAATATCAAATTTCAATTGTCAATCATTGTCAGTTTTTATTTATTTTTTCTTTTAATTTTTTTTTTTTTGAATATGAAGAAACAAACTCACATATGTTTTCCGCGATACCCAGCTCAGCAAGAAAAACTCAAAAGACACGAGCCAAAAATATGAAAAAGCCAAAACAGTCAAAACATTAGGCCAAGAAGTTAAAAATTTAAAAGTTTTTTGGTGTTAATTATGAATTCGGCAATTGAATTATGAATTTTTTTCATCGTTTTCCCATCATTTTACCACGCGTTAAATGTTAAACTTGTGGTCCTGCCTCTGACAGATCAGCTCCAAATTCTCGAGCATAAGATGGTCGAGGAAAGACAATAAGGAAATGGGCATGGGCGGGTATTTATATGGCGCTGGGTTTACAGACTTATGAAAAACATAATAAAAAATTTATTACAATAAAAAATGTGCCCGTAGCGCATAGCTCAAACAATTTTCATTTCTCCCATTCCAATTTTTTACAATAATTGTAAAACAGCGTTCTCTAGTGCGTCAGGTAGGATTCCTATATCTTCCACTACTTGTGGTACAAGGTAGAATCCAGAAGGACTTAAGATTGGCCCATTTTTTATCGATTCCAATCGCTATTATATATATAAGGCTTGTCTGACTGTCTGATATTTGTCCGTGTACTTTTGTGTTCTAACTACAGTTTTACCGTATATAAGGATTCTCAGGAAACGTAAACCCTTATATTGCTGAAAAGGTCTATTTATTAACATTTTATGATGAAAATCTGTTCATGCTAAATTAACATAAAAATGAAGTGGATCAAATTTTAACCATATGAGCCTATTTCTTGGACGCCACTTCTTATACGATTTCTCATGAATAGTAATCTCTTCAGAACAAGCTTTAATTTTTAATATTTGACGATGCAAATTAATCCGTAATAGCAGTTTAGCAAAAAAATTAACAGAAGCGAACTTGGATCATATAGTACAATTTTTTAGAATGTTTTAGATGAAAAGCAAACCTTTATGGAGATGAAGTCTAATTTTTAGTTTTTTGTGACGCAAATCAAAAAATAATTTAATTCGTACGAAGTAAACTAAGTTTGCCAAACTTGAATCAGCTTATGTAAAGTTTTGAGTGCCCTTTAATATGAATGCCTTTGTGTACTATTTGATGTATTATAACCAAACCGAATAAATAACTGTACTAGGCGAAGTGGTGTAGGATATCAAATTGAAGTCCTTACCCAACTAAAATATTCTTATTTCCTTTAAACATTTGACGATCACAAAAAAATCAATATTCCTAAGAAGTCCTGCCTAGTTCTCCATCTATATGCATATAGATCAAATAATTTTTACATCCGTTGCCAAAGAGTGGGGGTACATTCATTTTGTCAAAATCTTCTCAACATCCAGGAGGGCGCTTCGGAGTTCCCAGAGGTTATATTAGAGTTTTGCCAGCATCAAATTCTGAATCTGCGTAAAAATTTTCGGTGATCAGTCTGTTAATAATTTTGAAAATCTTCCCTTGTCTCAAAAATTAATATAACGGTTTCAGATTAGGCAAAAGCAATTGAAGCTTCTACGTGTAGGTTGGTTGTGAAAATGAACCAAATCAGAATTTTTTAAATTCAATTTTGCACAGGTTATGGTGTGTGCCGCAGAATCCCTTTCATTGGTACTGCCTTACGAGACTAACTCCTGTGTTGCTATTTATTATTATTTTTCAAAAATAATACTGTTTTAATGTTTAATTATTTGTTTAGTAACCCCCTCGAATATTGTTATTTTATTACCTTTCGTTCCAACCAAAGAAAAAAAAACGTCAAAACGCTTTTTTTAAAGCTATTACAGTCTTTCTCTTTTTTTTCTTTTGTCTAAAACTTGTATAAAAATTTGATTTGTTAACCCGTTATAGGGTTCAAGAAAGTGTATTAGTTAGCTTAAAGAAAATGTAAACAAATGAAAAATATAGAATTAAATAGTAACATATGCAATATATTTGTGTTTATGGCCTTCCAATTAAATTCGAAGTAACAGCTTGTAGAATTCTGCTTTTAATCAATAATGAAATTATTGTCGTTTACTCCTAGGAAAATAGTTGCCGACATAAGTAAGTATAATCGAATATTATTTGGGAATTATTAAACATATCATAAAAATTATAAAACAAGCAAATTAGATACATTTCGGGGAGTATTTTACATAGCCACCACCTCAAGCAGATATACGGAAATGAAAAAACATTTTATTAATTATTTCGTTTTCAGCATTAGGGCCATTTTTTGATGTAGACGACGAAGGCAAGAAAGAATGAATGATATTCTGCGAAAAAAGTGTAAGATTGTCATGTACAAAATAACAATCCAACTTTATGATCTGTTAATAGCTAGCTAAAACTTCTGCGTGAAAATATCCGCGCCGCGAGAAAGCGGTCAATCGCAAAAATGATTGGCAATAAATGATAAAAAACCAAATGATATTATGCAACAATGACGTGTAAAGAAAAAATCGCCGTCGAAACAAGGTCTGCACAGGCTGTTGAAAACCTCATGCTGAGCCCTACTGCCGCCGAACAGCACGGCTGATTCAAACTGTGCTGATGCCAATTAAAACGATTACACTCAATAATTAAAAAAATGTCCGAAAGGGATTGATGTCATATATCATATTAGCGCATACGTAGCTAACTAGTATTCAATCCATACGGACGCTTTGGGTGTCCCTGCACGCTAAAAACGGAATGACAAAGAAATCTTATCTTTCGGTGGCGGATATAAAAATTTAATTAATCATAAATTATATTTGGTCATTGCTTAAAAGATATACTTATCTCGTTTTAGTTAGAAAAATTATTTTTGAAATGTGTATAAGTTTCGGTTAATAAATTCAATTATTTTTGGCATTTGTTGATAGTAATTTTTTTTTTTTTTTGGTTTTTAAAAAAGGCACTATCTTAGCAAATCTCTAAAATGGTTTAAAATTAGTCGGTACGTTGAATGATTAATTCTATTTTGTCGCCGGCCGCCGCTATCAGGGGTACGGTAAGGCAACAATCGAAATCTTGTGTTTTCATGTCATTAACCTTAAAGAAAGCATGAAATTTTCAAAAAAAATGTTTTTCATTTTGGATTTTGACTTTGATTGCTCACCTGCATTATTCTGTCGAAAGGCTTTAAAAGGCCACACTTATCAGCTGGTCCTCCCGATCTAATACGATTCACAAATACACCACGTTCGTAGAGGCCGTCTGATACGGAAAAGCCATAATCATCGTAAACTTTGTCTTTATATAAAGTAACGGGGAATATTTTCTGTTTCTCTTGTTTACCGCTGGTCGAACTGTTTTCAGTATTCGTTGAGGGACTACGGGGGCGCCTTTGAACTTTAGCGTATATAGCTTGAGGTTGCGACAAAATATTGGTTTCACCTTCGCAAAGAATACCACCACTAGGAAAATTATTAGTTGTGTCGTGGGAGCGTAATAGTTTCAAATCTACCACCTCTCCTAAGTTTTGTAATAAATTAGTGGCGTGTGACAAAGGTAAACTTTGTATGAGTTCGGTATTAATAGCTAAAAGTTGATCGCCCACTTGAACTTGACCGCTTTTATAAGCAATGCCCCCTAAAGGAATGCGAAAGCGCAATATTAAAACCGTTTTCGTAAATGGCGGCTTATTTTTTAGTGCTTACCCTCCACTAAGCCGCTTATGGTTATGGGTTTACCAACGTCCTCACTTCCCGCCAAAGTAATACCTAACAAACCGCCTTTTGGTTCCAATCTTACCGTAAATATAATTTGATGCAAACAATTGGCACTATTTTTACTGCTTGGATAATTATTGGATCCATAAAGCTTATATCCCATGGGTAGTGGCAAATTACCGCAGTCGACACTAAAAACATTTTAATCAATATGAAGTCGAACTTTTCTCAAATTTGTTATCATATATTTCTGATTTTTTCTCACCTGTTGTACCTATCCACTTCACATCGGACAAAGTCGTGGTAGTTATTTTCATCCTCTGGCAATTCGGTGTTCAAACTTTGAGTATTTTGATTGGCAATGGAACGATCAATGGTGCCAGACCAATTGCCACCTCCTAAATGGCGACGAATTTGTACCGATGTCAGTGCATTCTCGTTTAGGGTAGGACCTCGATAATATTCTGGTTGCGGTGTGTTTGATTTCAAAGACAAACAATCATTATATTTGATTTCTGCATATTTTGAAGCTACATATGAACTGCTGTATAAGTCATGTTCACTGGTGGGGCTTGTCAGACAATTGCTATATATAGGGGTTTGCAATTTTTGTTGGGTATCAAATAAGAAATCAGGTAACATGACTCGTTTTACCGTCAATGTAGTAAAATCACTTGCAGTGCCCTCCTTCAATAAAGTATCAACACTAAAGTGTTGTATGGGATGATTATCAACGGCCAATAAAATATCGCCCGATCTCAAAGAGCCGGTACGATGAGCCGGACTGCCAGGCTTAACGTCGGCTATAACAAAACCACCATGACTAGAACCATTAACACTCACACCCAAACCGGCTTTACCACTACGCACTACCTTAACATTAAAAACCCCACTAGATGGTACAACCGTATCAGGCATATCAAATTCAATTTCCAATTCTAGCCAATTGGCGGGGTTATGGCTTGGTCGACTCCCTACGTCACCCAGCAACTCACGCATCGCCTGCACTTCCAAGTTATACATTTTATTTATGGCTACTATTCGATCACCCTTTTGTATGCAACCACAACGATCGGCTACTGAATCAGTTATAATATGATTAATAGTAACTGCTCGGCCGCAGGCCGATTGCTGGCCTAATACTAATCCCGAACCCATACTACAATCCAATAACACCGGAAATGTTTCCGCTCTACAAATACCCATGTTTGAATGATGTGGTAAAGTGCCTAAAGTATTTGTGCTAACACCCAAACTACTACCACTTGCACTGCTACTAGGCACACTACCACTACTGCCGGCTGCACTTGCTGTACTGTTTGTTGTCCCGTTACCGCCAACCAGGTCATTAGCAATTTCCAAAGGAAACGAACTTTTACGTGCAAAACGTTGACGTTGTCGCGACTTACGTGAATCCAAAGTGTTGAAACCATATTTTGGACTGGCTAAAGTAGTATGACCTGCAAATAATAAATGACAAAGCGTACGAAGCAATAAGACTACAAAATTAAATTCATTCGTTGACTTATTTTTAGTTCACTATCCACAACATAAATATACACACATGGAGGTATACACTTAAAGTTACTCCGCCCTAGATATTCGTTATCATTTCATATGAAAATATTTAGTTCATAGACGTTTTTTTTCCAATTTTATTTTATTTGTTTCGGTAAAAATCGTTTTCCTAAGAGCTTTTGCTTGCACTCACCTAAGATTTAATTAAAAGTTGTAAACATTTGCCCGTTTTTCCGAAAAACTACAAGAGAACTAAAAGAAAGTTACACGACAACTAATAAATACTTCATAGTGGAAAATTCCTTTGACAAAAAATTTCTTCATATCTTTTCAATAGTGAATTGAAAGAAAAAAGCTACAGAGCAAAATTTTACGTTGACGCTTCATTTTCTTAATTTCCTTCTCAGCCCTAGACAAGCACTACTTTCTTACTTACCTAATGCTTCAACATGCATAAAATATACTTTTGTTTGAAAAGATTTCAAAACGCTTGAATTTTATTTTTTCCTGAACACTCAATAGAAATGAATGAATATATTTAATCGAATAAATATTATTGATCTTCGTTTATATTTCTGAATCATTTCACACTTCCGTTTATGGTTTATAAAAGAAAATAAAAACTGAAAAACATAACAGTTTGTGAAAGAAAATGTTCTTAAATATCTTTGTCCAAACTTATGAGCTTTGAGCTACGAAAAAAAACGATATTTTGGAGAAATAAAACCAATTTGCTACGCACTCTATGAAGTATGCTATTTAAACACTTACTTTGTAAAATTCCTAGTGATACTTTTATTTGAAAGAATTAATTTTCGTAAAAATTACGCAACAGGATAGTCAGTTAATTTCATTAGCTTTCAAAGAACTGGTTAATATAAGAGAGAACGAAGCGAGATCTAGCGGTTAATTTAAACATGGAAGTTTAAGGCTTCCGAGCACTCTTTGACGCGTACTGCTCATTATTATAAAACAGTGCTCTTTGCAAAATTTGCATTGTAAGATGTGTCTTGTATTTACGTTTTCTGAAATGTGGTTAACTGAAATTGAAATTAGGAAATTGTTAAAAAACTTGTCAATGCAATTAATTTTAAATTCTAAAAATACATTTTTACAATAAAAAATTTATGGTATAAAATTGGACGGAATTATTTTCTTCTCTTCGTTACATGTGTATATCCGTTAGTTTCTATAAAGTGGCTCGTTTGCAATAAAATAAGAAACTAGAAATAAATCGGGTGTAACAAGCGGAAACACAAATTTAATAAAGTATAAAAATTATTACTTATACCGTGAAAACATTCGAACATCTTATGTTAGATTATTTGTGTAAATTTTTCCATTGATTTTGCTTTGTTTCTTCGGCTTGCATAGTGCCTTGTTTACTTATTTACGAAAAGGCGTTTAGTTAAACGTACATTATGGCTTACTGTCTTTCACAGAATAAGGTTTAAAAGGTTCCAATTTGGTTCAGTCGTTCGCGTATAGGAATACTGGTAACCACTATAAGTGGATGGACGCAATCGAACTTAGAATTCAGTCAAAAAAAACTTGACAAAGCAACTTGAACAATGTCTTCAAAAACGAAAACAATCGAAGTCGAAGACAAAATGTCTACAATGTGTACAAAAATGCGCAATAAAATTATTTTTCAGCATAACAATGATCGAACGCATATCGTACTAAATTAGTTAAGGAACTACTTCAATTGGTTGAATAAGTTGCCTTATCGAATTATTCTCTAGTTACTGTTACTATTTACGTCGATCAAAGCAGAACACTATGCCTCATCAACGTCACTCTATCACTATCTATTCACTCTAAATTAAAAGATTTAGCTTTCGATTAACAGTATACTAGATACATGATTTGCAATCAGTAGGTCTTCACGTCTTTGCTACAAACTTTACAGCCTTGTACCATAAGCCGTAACCCAAAACACATTTTCTTTTCAATAAATAAATTTATTTCTGATTCTACATATTGCGTAGATATCTAATCCCTCCAAAAAAATTATCTCACATTTGCTGCAAAAATGTGTAACAGAGATACGCAGTTGCTGGGAACAGTCCATCTCCGATTCGTTCGAATGAAGTTGCCGAGTTAAAACAAAAAGAAACACATTTCAAGAAATAAGTAGCTTATATGTAGTAGATATTTCAAGTGGTAATAAATATTTTCCGTGTAGGCCTACGCATAAGCTGGTCTGAATTTTAAAATGTTTGCATTCAACGTCGAGTAGCCCGGTGTTTTTTGGAGTTAGACAAAACTAGTAATATGTGTAAATGATGTTTTAAAAACGGTGTGTGGCCTATATTCATATGATCAAAAATATATACCAGAACTTAGATAATCTCAAAAACTCCAAAAGGTAATCCCCATTTTTTTATTTATTGATTTTTTTTAAATTATCAGATGTACTGCGCGTACCAGAAATTACTTTTTAACGAAACATTGAATTCTTTGACTTGCAAAAATCAATTTAGAGCACCACTTAGTAGCACCTAAAACCGTTGAGCACAGTCAAAAGAAGCAACGAATGACTGCAGAAACAGCATCAAAATGCGGTGAACAAAAGCTAATGGTGGTAAAATCGACGAAAAGTCTAACAAAGGACAAAGCATTTTAAAGAAGTGCATACCTAGAGAAAATGATATTTAAAGCCAACGTGGAAATTCTTACCGAAAACTTGATAAAGCGTATAATCAAATAAGTTATAAATCTGTGGTGCAATCAGTATGTCTGAAGTGAAGAGGCCAAAGTGAAAACTATCGTCTGTCAGATACTTCTCGAAGGAAGTCTGTGTAACCAGTCACTGACAATCTGAAAGTTATAACAAGTGCCGCTCGAAGAAGTGAACATGCTACTTGGGAACAAATTGGTAACATAAGCTCTACAGCGAAAGCATATTGGTGTCAGAAGCACAGTCTTCTTTTCTATCTGCGAATCTCCATAACATATCTGGTCTGCTCAACACCGAAGACTGATGGAAGAATGCCAAACGAAGAGCATTTTGGGGTCACAAAAACTGGAGAGATTATAGAGAGAGGGCTCTCAAGATTTTTCTGAAGAAAACCTAGAGTAGTTGTATTATATATGGGATTATCACCAAATCTGAAATCTTCTTGAAAAAACGGTACAGAATTGTTACGAAGGAACCTAATAGAGTCAATTGAATCCAGAACAGGAACCGGAAGACTGAACTGTAGTAGTTACAGCATACGAAAACACGATAATAGTTTATGAAAACTACCTGGCTCGGGGTGAATAGGCGTAGCAGGGAAAGCAGTGTTACAAAAATCGAATGTTTACAAAATTTAAGTTTGTATAAAACTACATGTTTTTGTAAAAACTTTGTTTAATCTTAAAATAACAGCACCAGCAGAAATATGGCGTGTAATGTGGTACTTGTCACTTGTTGTTCAAAAGTTTTATAAGTTGTTTTATATATCCTTGCTTAAAGCAAAGACTATTGCATCGTAATGGTCGAAGAAGGTAGTTAGAAAGGAGACTTAGAGTGTTCTCAAAAATAAGCTCCTTCAATTTTCTTTGTAAATGTTTTACTAAAAGTTGTAAATAAAATCCACAGTATTGTAATGTCAAAACTCAGTGGTTCTAGCGGTATGCACTTAATCTAAAGGAAGGGCGTAAAAAAATGAAAGGCTTTTATGTCACAACATCCTCAAAATAACAATGGTATTTTCGATAACTTATTCTGGCGAAAATTGATTTTGATTGAATGATTGATTAGATCTTTAAATGGAAACGGTTCCGGTTTTTTCATTTTTAGATGTTTTTTAAAAATTATTATGTATATAAATTGTTCTTTTAATTCATGTTTATGCTTAATAACACATTATTCGCCAAGTGCGTAAACTGACTTGTAGATGTCGTCACTATTGACGAATCCATATGAATTTCAAATACCTACCTTCAAATAAAATTCTTCACAATTTCATGATATTGCGCCCATTAGCTTACAAGTTACATTTTCTTTTTGTATGCTATTATTCTATTACCATTTTTCTCCCAAAAAAAAAAAAAAAAACAAAAAAACATAAAACCAGTCAATAATACAGTTTTTTAAGCAGTCACAGAGATTTCTGTCCTTAAATATCTTTCACAATTATTTATCCATCAATTTTCGTGTATTTCATTGGGTTTTAGTGAAAGGGCACTATTGCGAATCCTTCGGCGTTTTTCTGCACTTATATCGTATTATTGTGGTTTCTATCTTCCTGTTCAGCCTTCTTCAGGTCCCTCTCCTTCATGAAATTCTTAAAGAAATCAGGAAATGATAGGAAGAACCGAAATTTGCGGCAACGATTATTACATCAATTCAACGTCAGGCCACTCAGAGACAATAAAAATGGGTGTATTCAAAATTGTTTCGAAGATCCTCATCCAATATAAGTAAATCCTTCCGTTCATTGATTTTATTGATAGCCTTATTGTTGAAAGACTCCAAATATGAATTTGATGTCTCGCTTGATGTCGATGATATTCGATATTATAAATACCTATCTGATCAAAAATCTTGATGACTTTATTTTACAATAACTGCCTAAATGATGATCTGCTATTCGTTCCCAAGCAAACAAAGCTTTATTCAATTCGTTCTCACTTACACATCTTTCCGTATATAAACACTGTATGTTCAACAAGATGTAAAACTCGTTAACGACTGCATAATCTATTGTCTATATTTAAATTAATGATATAGACAAGAGTTATTTTTTCTTTTATAGAACTCGCTAAGCATTAATTCGTATATTATTTGCTTATTATTTCTGGATTTCGCGGCTGCCATTATCGGATTTTTCTATCAATTCGTTTAAAGGGTTTTTGTAATTCCTAAAACGAAAATTCCTTTCATATAAAACCTTACATAAATGTTCGCGAAAATTCGCGAAATTGATTCTATAAATACGCTATGTATAATTTGTCTGAGCACTAATCCTCCCTTACTTGCTTAGACGCCAACTGTTGTGTTATGTCGTGAATCATTCTAATACAGAACCATAATAATAATAATGAAGTTTGTGCAATATTTTTATTTACATTCAGTGTATTGCTGGAACGAAGGTCCCTTAAAACTGTTGTTTTTCGTTACGCAATCGCTAAAAAAAGGAAATGATCTCATATTTCTGCGTCCGCCGCATTATAACAAAAAAAGCACAAAAAAATCGGAAAGAAATTCTTCCATTTCATTGTCCCATGAACATTCATCTAACATGCACTTATACATACCTCTATGCGCAAAAGCATGGGCTGGCATTATCTGCATTTGTGTATAACCGCGACCTGTGTTCGTATCCAATAGTGTCATTACTTCATCGGGTGTGTAGGCTGCATTTTCAATGTTAATATCGTCTATGGAAAGCACTTGATCGCCAACTGACAGCGCACCACATCTGTAATAAATCATAAGGTAATTTTCAATTTTTATAATATTTGTATTACTTATTTTTCAAAAAGACTTCGTCTTGAGGCGAATCTTGGATACGTACCACAGATTTAATGTGAACGAGGGCATAGAACAATCAGAAAGCTTGTATTTTAAATCGTCGTTAAAGGTTGCAAGTTATTAATAGAAATATAGTGAAAATCTTGGTTTATTGGTAAAACTTGTTTCTACTTCTCCACACTACTTTTTAAATTGAATCTGTGCAGTTTTACCAAGCATACGCTTGCCGCATTTCGGCTTTGTGTATAAACGTTTTGATATTTTGCGATTATTAGAATACCAAAAGGACTACTGCGTAAGTAGTCGAACGAAAAGATAAAAAGATCATTGGATAAAGAAAGCCATCGATAGACGATGGTAGGAAGGGCAGCTACATGGAATGGTAATTATTTACAAAAACAGATATGACCAAATACATAGAGTTATTATCTCGGGCTGATAAATAGGTATAGATATATATTTACACATCTGGGAAGGTCTCTCATGCTTATATCTGAAGTTTGGAAAGGAGCAGACAAGAGTAGCACATATAAAAAGGATTGAAGAAAACTACGAAATGAACACACGGACGGGGCAACATATTATAAGGTTGATGTAAGAATTGCATTTTAAACAACAAATCTAGTAACAGGTGGCATTGATAAAAATTCCACCTATCTATATCACGGGATATGGGGCTAAATTGACTCAGAAACTACTGTTAACTAAACAAAATATGTAACGTTTATGTATCTCTAATAGTGGAATCTGGATGCAAAGATGATAAAAAAGAGGATGAAAAGTGAATGGACTACTTGTCTTTTACGAAAATAGAAAGTAGGAAGATATATAAATTTTAAAAGAATTTCTGCTTACCTATCAGCAATACTGGCTGGCAAAATACTGGCTATAAATGCACCCGCGTGGTTGACTTCATCAAATTTGCTGGTATGCTCGGTTAAAGCGAGGGCTGATGTGTAATTACATAAAACCAAACCCAACTTTTCATTCATAGGCCGTTCGATTTCTATTAACAAAGGTCCCATAGAAAATTCTATACTTTGTACTATCGAAACATCGTATTCAATGGTGAGATTAGTGTAACCGGAAATATGGGCCCCGCATTTGATTATCTGTTGAGCTTCGGCCAATGTTTTGCCGATAAGAGAAACCTTTATAAGAAGCATATTAATAATAATTTCTATAGTATTTTTTATTTATCTTTTTTTTTTTGCTACACTTACATTATCCACTCTTAACAGCCGATCACCTGGTTTAATACGACCAGTTTTATAAACGGGTCCATGTGGTCGTACGTGAGTAACAATAAGTGGATAATCAGCACCTCCTCTTAGTGTAAGGCCTAAGCAACCACTTTCGCGCTCTACTGTTATTTGAGTTAATTTCGTGGTGACACATAAGCTATTTTGGGAAACTAATGATGAACAATGGTGGGCGGCGGTGACGTTGTTGGTAATGATGAAAAATATGCCCACACATATATAAACACGAAAGAAAATTGGGGACGCGCAAAAGTGTAAAAGAAAAGTTAATAATAAACTATAGTGGGTGTTGAAATTTTAGTATCATTTAATAAAATTAATTTAGAAAAAATATGAAAAAATCATTGACTCTCGCCAAACGCAATCAACCTACTGTATTCAAGCAGGGAATATTCAATTTCTACAACAGTTGGACCATCTGTCGAACCACTTCCGCTTAACATGTTCATAACATGCTGATTAGTTAAGCCGATAGTTGAAATACCATCGATTTGATGTAAGCGATCACCTGGAGCTAGAAAATCGGCTGCGTGACCTAATGCACTTAATGCTGCTATAACAGGTGGATATGAAAGCTCATTGCGTTCTAATTAATAAAGAGAAAAAAAAAACATTTAAAATGATGTTTTAAAATCTACTAATTAGTAATAAAAATTCAAATATTTTTATGTATTCCGCCGACGACGAAAGAACATTTGTTTTAATATCAAAGTAAATTAACTTAGAAAATGTAAAATTATTATACGCGATATTAGGTTTTTTTTTTTGTATTTTTATTTGTTTTTGAATACGATTCATCCGATTTCTCACTGATCGACGACGGTCTTTGCAATGCGTTTCTATTACAATTGTTTATGCGTGACATTGAAATACATAGATATCCATTCTGTTATGTCGTCCGTAACACGTAATAAAACTTATGAAATGAATATATTGCTGTTCAGATTAAAATTCTAAATATCATATTAACCTATCTGTCCTTCTACTGTTCAAACTCTGCAAAAATTGAAATAATAAATTTGAAGAAACACGTCATAGACTTTACGCGCTAAAACCTAATAAATATTGAAAAATAGTTTTAATTATAACTATTTTAGATTCCTATTGAGACCTACTTAAAAGCATAGACTGAAGGCAAGTAAAAAGGTTACTACCAACCAAAGACCGCTCATTAAATGTCATACACAAGTACGTCCAATAAAAATACCATTTTTGTCGTGATAAAATGTTGAAGATTATACTTTGTTTCCATCTAAAGGCATAAGTTTCTTCGCAACCCTTATACTGGGAATCTAAAAACACGCTTATTCAATCTAAATTAGCTACAGTTAATTTCTATGTCAATATAACAAATTTCGTACAGCCAGTGGGTTGAAGATAATAGTGGAAGAACAGATAAAGAGACAGGTAAAAAAGTTTAACCTAGTCAGAAAAGCGATCGGTATTATAAACAGAGGGTCTATCTTAACTTTTTTTGGAAGTTATGTACATTGAGTCTCATTAATATTGGGCTTTTTCAGCCGACAAAAAATAAATGCCTGCTTCAAAAACACGCGTTATTAATATTGGGTTCTTTTCACATAAAGAAGGATACGAAGAAAAAAATAACATATTAAATATTAATATATGATGCGGTATCCTTTTTGCTTAATAACGTCATGTAAACGTTTTGACGTATTTTGTATAATTTTTCTTGTGCACGAAGCAGGAATCTTACTCCATTGTTCTTGTAGTTCATTTTTCACATCTTGTACGGAATAGGTTGAGTGTTTTCGTACACGGCGATCTAATTCATCCCACATATTTTTGATGGTGTTCATGCCTGTTGGTTGGTGAAGAGGGCACTTCGGGGTAGTTATATAACAGCCATTTTTGAATTAAGAGAGCCTTAAGCTTGGGATCGTTATCTTGGTAGAATTTGAATGTTCCTAAAATACCAATTTTGTCCGCAATTTCTTTCAAGTTTCTCCTCCTTCTTTAGAATGCTATCCATAAACACCGACTTCATTCGCTCCATGACCATTGCCATGTTCGCCGTAAGTACAAGAACGTAATAGGAAGCAATTCGTAATATAACGATGTTATATTTGGTCTCACCAGCTGAAAAAAATGAACTTAGAAACGTGTTTTATCGCAAAATCACAATTCAGTGATACGACCTTATTTCAAAAGGAAAATAGTATAGGGTTTACTTACAAAATTGGGAGAGCTGTTTATAAACTATTCACGGGAACTAATTTATATACAACGCTTTAATTCTCACTCTGATGTTTTTCGTTCGAATATTGCAATTCAACACTCTTAATTCGACTCATTTCTCGAGTTACTTTCGCTTGACTTTACCTGATGCAAATATTCTGTTTAAATACCCTATTATGAGCAAGTTACTATTACCTAAATTCATTGTGACATTCCTTTGTGACATTGTGACATTGCTTTTCCACTAAATTTTGACTTGTTGTTAACCTCTACACCAGATGCATGACGCACATAACACGCCATGATTGTATACTTGGTTTTTCCTTGCCTTACAATTTAATTTCATGGAAAATCGACTAATTTTCATTAAAGCTGAAGTCATAAAATGTGGCATTTTGGTAACAATATCTTTCGAGATATAAAAATATAGTATCTTAAAAATATTTTAATAATTATATTTGGTTTGACATGAGTATTTTGTATCCATCAGCTCTAGTTGAGATACGATATTTCATGACAAGATTGAACGAACATGTATTGAGTCGACTCTGATATGTCTGTCGTACATGGTGTCACACAGGCTTATCAAAAAAGGTTCAATTCGAATATAAAATTTTTTTCCTGAACCTTAATAGAGTTCGCGTTTAGCTTGATATTTTCTTTCGATTTGAGAGACACTTTTATCAGCTAAAAACGTATTAAAATACTTCTTTTTTTATTTATATATAATCTTTCAATAATTACGAGCAAACCATTAGTGGGTTTTACTTGATTTTCGAAGACTAAAGAAAAATTTATAACCGAAATTAAATTTATAAGACAAAAACGCCGAAATTCTTCACTCATACAATGATGTAAGAACAAGAAAACCGATTAAGCCGACGTTCGAACTTATATGTCTCTCCACAGAGGAAAGTCTTCGGACATACAAGTCATTATGTATGGCATAAAAGTGCGAAAAAAGTGTGATAGCTTTATTCAGATAGTTTAATAAATAATGAGTATTTTTGCAACGAACGATATCATTAGCATGCTATAAAAGTGAAAGCATTTTGTTTTATGTATTATATTGAATACATAAGCAAAACTTCTCATAAGTAACGGAACGCGAGCTTTAATATTGAATACACGAATAATAGAATAGGAACGCCACTCAATATTGTGTGACGCTAAATTACTTGAAAAGCTTTAAGCTTTTAAGTGTTCGGAAATTTTTTTATATGAAAGATGTCTCAAAATAAGTTGACATTTTAATCTTATTGTTTTATTACAAAATATTCACAATCGAGTTATCTGTGGTATATGGCATTAAAAAAATAATCAGTTAGGCCTTGGCTGCCAAAACTCAACTTTCCGCAATGATTGTTTATAAAACATCTTGATATTGTTGCTGGGAGCTGAGGCGCCTTGGCGTAGCATAAAAACTCGACCAATACATTCTTCTTAAGAAGAGCAGATAATTGATATAATTCTAGATTACATATAAAAAGTAGGGAATTCATTAGTTTCATCTGGAGCAAGTGTTGTGCATTCTTATTTTGAAAGTCTTTCATATTCATACCACTAACGGCTACCATCAAGGCACGAAAGTTAACAATCACCTAACGATAGAAAAACCGTCTGCTCATTGTAGGATATATTTCACGTTTGCAATAGCAAGCATCTTTACTTTAAATAATTTTAGACATTATTTATGACAAATGATTTCCTCTTTTTGGTCGAAAAGTTCACTTTTTCATATAAATGCTCGCCAAGCACTCAACAATTAAAATTTTTAAAAATCAACCCGATATTTCTCTCGCGGTAGCCGCTATGATTCTCGCAAAGGGCTTACATTATCGATGCTTAATGGCAGAGACCGCTCTACATTCCTGAATTTTTTTTTAAAGGCGTAAGAGGTGTTTTGAATCTTCTAGAATTACGAATTATGAACAGAAATTACTCATACAATTTGTGCATTTTGTCGAAGGTTTCTGATAACAGTGTCCATGTCAACGGAATAATCCTACCGAAAGTTGCAGCCTAATGTTTTGTCTTTTGATTTCTGGCGTTTCTAATACGTTAATACATTACATTTAGATTAGATTAAGTTTAGATGGTATTTATGTTCTATTGTTTTTTTGTTTAAAATCGTTTCTGAAAAAGAATACGTTAATGTCGTTCATTTAGGCAAGCATTGAGTAAATATGAGGCTGAAAGCTATTGGAAAGCTTTTAATGGTAAATTTGTATCAAAAATGAATAAATCGCAGAGTTCTTTAAATTAAAGATGTAAGAGAGAATTTCTCATGGTCTACTATTTTTTAATATTTACCAAAAATAGATTTTTTTTTTAACCTTTAGTGTTTGCTAAATAATCTCCGTGAACATTATTTTTGTATTACCTTCCCTTCCCTTTAAAAAAATTTATTTTAAGCAGCTAAGTTAATTCGTTTATTTCATTTCACGTCTGCTTGTTTGAGAATGTCGAAAAGTTGGAAACGTAGATAACCATTTACATTCAGTGTACACTAATTCATTAAAACATTGTCAACTTATTCTTTTTGCAAAAAAATGGTCTCAATTTTAGACGAAGGCTTCGCTTTGAAGAAGTCTTACTGAGTACTAAATGAAGCTTACATTTTTCAATGTACGTAATGCGTAGGCAACAGTTTAGGTGATGGAAGAACGTGATTTTAGAGTTAATGAAAAAAAGGGTTTGAGATCAAAAAGAAGATTAGCTGAAAATCCGATCCATGTCTAATTGTTAAAGAAGCAGTAATCCAGTAACCTGTTGATAAATCAGCAATTTAAAAAAAAATAGGCCTTAATATTACGTATCATACGAAGTTGTGATCGTAAACAGATGGTAGCGCGCGTAAAGTTCTAAGTTAGGAATTAACATTCGTAATGTCCGCCTGTAGGGGGTCTGCTTTTACAATTGTTCTTACCAAAAGACCAATAAGCGGCTTAGAAGATATAGCTAGACACCGTTGATCTTGTGCCCCATTTATAATTCTTTTGGTTGTTTATGTTAGGTAAATTGAAATAATGATAATAAGAGAGAGAATTCTAAAAAGAGAAAGAGAGCCTGAGGTGTGCCGCTGTATTCTAAGGGCTTTTGCTTGTTGCAACTTTAACTTTTGTTGTTCATTCTCTGATTAGCTGAAGTATCGGTGGGCGCCTTGAAACGTTGTGCTGTGTAGAGGACACCGAAACAATAGCTGATCACGATCAACATTATGAATAGAGGACCTTTTTTAAAAACGTAAAAACGCAAACTACACTGTTTACTCCAGAAGTAAGAACTTAAAACGAAACTTTCACAATGACAATAATATTTTCTGAATTCGAAATTAGATTGATGTAACAAGTACAAATTATTTAAGTTGTTATATATACATGAAAACTAGTTAGACTTGTCAACAAATTAGTTATTTTTCATTAATCCATATTTTTTATGTGTGAATATTTTGTCAGAAATCTAAAAATATTGGCTTCAGAGAATAGGTGCTATGGTGACTTGTGAGGCAAGATAAGGGCGAGATTGCAACGATGAGAGCGTAGTGGGGAGCTATCAGTGAAATAAAGGACGGACGTCCGTAAGATTACACAGACTTGACACTGGGTAGGGACAATAAACCGATATTTCGTGTGAAACGGACAATTACCTGGCAGATAATGTTTGACCATTTTTCAGTTGATTAATCGATTAGACACGAGAAAAAATACCACTATGATTTTTTCTTGATCGATCTTTTCGTTACTGCTTAACCAGAATTGAAAGCGCAAGGATTATTAGACGTTAGATAAATTTTTTCGCGACAACCTTTTCTATGCAAATTCGAGAGCAATAGCTATTTAGCAATTATAAGTTGAAGGGATGGCATCCTGCACAAGGAGCACTTCGTCATACAGAACGATATACTTTGGCTGTCCCTTCTCCTATTGCCAAGTACGTTTGATAGAACCTATTCCTTCCAGGAAGAGTTTGTCTAGAGTTTATTTATTTTAAGAAAGCCTTTAAAGTAAAGACTTTAGAACACAGCTTTTATATAAGATAATTAAAATCTTAAAACGTTTGCTGCAAAACAATTGTAAAAAAGAAAAGACGGAATTGACAAATATCACAGCCTGTCAAGTGTTGTTTATTATTTGCATTCACAAAAACTTTTAGGCAGTTCTTAGGCAAACACGTACAAAGTAATACATAATGTTGTATTTCGCTTTTCAAGTTTGAAAAACACATAACTCTATTTCTAGATATCTATTTTCAGAGATATATCAATTTTCACTATATATAGGTATAATCGACATACACATTCACATGCAAGCGCGAGTTATGTCTACATTTTGTCAACTTTCCTTTGTTTCGTTAAAAGAAACACAACAGTGTAGACATTCGTGTGAGCATTTTATTCTAAGTAAAACTTTTTTATGGGTGCATGAGAGTGTGCTTTTACTCCCATCACTCCACGATGAGGGATTTTGCAACGTCTACGAATGTGTGTTGTAAGTAACCCCACAGTGTACTGGAATTTTTTTAAAACGTTCTATGCAAAAAAGTTCCCATCGAGCTACTACGACATAGTAAAATTTAATTAAGCACTACAATTTTCATATAAAAATGTTACCGCCACTACTTAATCGCTAAAGGGACGTCTTCAATTATCGCCAATCGTTTACATCACATTTATATGATTCATCGTTTATTTCTCTGTCATGAATTTTTTGTATGTTTGCCAAAATGCGGAGCAAGAAAAGAAATTTTTTGTGTTGTAAAATTAACTATTTTCTTAAGTATATTAAAACCGCAGAACCGTTTGAAGCTTGTCCTTGTTCTTACATGGACAAGGTAAATGATTGTGTAATTCTTTGTAAATCTTTACTGTTTAATGTTAATCGATGTAATGAATTGTAAAAATTTTAAAATAGTAGTATAAGCCAATAAAGTGCAGTTTTATTTTGATCAAATTCTTTATGTGAAGTGTTCACAATCCAAACACGGGACAGTGGGCTGGGCCAGCTTCGGCCAAGAAATAAATTTATTCTACCACAATTACACTTAACGTCATTCTTGTGGATGGGAAGTAAACCATGTCTTTAACCGTAATGAAAAAAATCATTCTTCGGGACGAAAAGTAAATTTGACTCAATTGACTCGGTGATAAAGGACTTTGCTCAATTTGGTCTGGCCGAGATATTCAATGAAACACATTTTGATGAAAACTTTTCGATTTCCAAAGAAAGAGAAAAACCAAGTACACATTCATAACGTTTTACCTGTCCTGTATGTGGAGATATTTCTGAACACGAAGACGATATGGGTGACTTAAATGAAAATGAATATTATCCGGACGTACAAGATCTAATGAAACTAGTAGAAATAGAGGAGAATAATGATGATGATCAAGAACACGATAAAGAATATTCTCCCTTAGCCATTGTTGTTGTTGCAGCTTGGAGGTGACGAAGTAAATTAGTACACCAACCAAAGAACTACTCCAACCGTCCTCTTGTAATGCTACTGAAATCCGCCAAGTTCTAGATATTATCATATTTATGTCCGTGTACCACTACCCAAATATTAGATCATACTGGGGTAAATATGGCTTCGATCATACCCAATACACGATAATGGCCAGTACATTTGAGAAAATAAGATTCATACTTCATTTCAATGAGAATGCAAATCACAAGCCTATTGAGCATCTAAACCACGGTAGTGTTCATAAAATAAGACCTTATGTGGAACACTTCAATAAATTGTTTATGAGTGTAGCACCATTTGATCAGAGATTCCCTCTAGATGAGTAAGTATGTTCCACTAAGGTAGCAGATTTTATGAAACAATATTTATCAAGCAAACTCCATAAATAGAGTCTCAACTTGTTTGTTTTGTGTTCACTATATTTATAACTGTTTTAGGTATGCATAGGAACAGAATCAAAATTCGCAAATGGTGCATTAGATTACTTTGACACATGATTGATATGGCAGAGATCAATTCATGGGTATTGCGTAAAAAAACAATGCAAACCTTACATTACGTGATTATAGACCCGAGCTTGCAGATACATTATACTCTTATGAAAAGTCTGATGGGAATAAAAGAGAAAAATCCAGTAATTTAGCAAGGGATGTAGAAGCTAGGAAACACCGACGTTGCGCGAAACCATGATAAAAAAAGGTGCAGTTTTAAAAATAGATGCAAATTTCCAGCAGATTTTCACGGATTGAGTGCATCAAATGCAAGATTGCTTTGATTGATTTTTTAAATTATTTTTTACTTAACCTATGACTGCGTTTTAATAAATTTTAAAATTCAAAACAAAAAATCTTGCATTTAGAGGTTAAAGCGAGTAAAACTTTCGTATGCATTTGTCTTTCGCATTTCATGAAGATGAATCTTTTGTGTCGCTCATCATTACTATTTGATATAGTGCGAGCTTGAATTAAATACTTAAGAATATTTGGTTTATAAACTTTAATGAACATATGGTTAAACTACAATTGGGAAGGCTGACAGATTTTTAAATTGCACATTACTCTTGAATAATATTTGCGAAGCGAAAAGGTTTTGTAGTAGCGTTCAATATTGATTATAACAGATTTGCCTTAAATTAATGAAACATTGTTCACATCTGAAAACGCAAAATATTTTAATTAAAGACTTGAGTTGATTTATTTATGTTATTAAGCTTTATTGGGAAGCAATTTATAATATTGTGTATCTTTCTGAAAAATATTGAAATTATTTTCAAGTACTTGCTTTAAAAATGAAATTTATTTATTATATATGTATAATTTTTTTCTTTTTTGATTGCAATGATTTCATAAGGTAACTAAAGAAAATTAAAGAAAATTAAATTTTATAAAAAATTCGGAAGAATTTACCAAATGAATTAAGCTATAAGTTTTTCAAAAATCAATGAATATAATATAATACATACGATAACATACATATATCGTACAGATTTTTGTGTTCAAGCTGCAGATTTCATTTTTCGAGATATTTTGCTAAAATGTGTACGCTGGTATGCTGCGGCTCAAGGACGAGGTCGATTGAAAATAGATTAGATCACAGTATCACTCATATAACGCAATAATTTGAAAAAAAACTTTACGAAGTTGTGTACTGTGATTAAAACTTGACTTTGTCCGGCTGTGAATTTTCAACCAGATTTAATAATAGGTGCTTGCATGTTTGCTAATCAGCGACATCTATTGGTAACGCAAAGTATCAATGTATGCCACTGTTAAATTAAATGATTTTCACTTTCTCTGCACAAAATAATAGTTCTCCATTTAGTATTATTGAATTATTCAGTATATACAGACGCTAATCATGAAATTTTATTTAAATTGCATTTTCGACATTCATTACTTTTGTTGTTTGATTTGAAGAAATCTGTTGCCGAAGCCCATCAAATACTCTTAAAAGTTTCTGATGATGCTGCTTCATCATATCTCAATTGTTGACTTCGGTTTCAACGGTTTAAAAGTGGTGACTTTGATGTCAACGGCAAACAAACTGCCTGGAGAGCCAAAAAAATTCCAAAACTCATTGGACGAAAGCCCAGCTTAAACACTGAGAAAACTTTCGAACAGCTTATCAGTTGATGAACCAACTGTTTTAAGATGTTACCATAGGAATTGATTGAAAAGTGCACTACGAACCGTTTGAACACCGTGGCTTTCCAGGCAAAAAAGGAAAGTTGTCTGTGACGCATTGTGACTGGCGATGAAAAGTACATATGGTGGGATCAGCAAGGTGTATTACGAGCTGCTAAAACTGAAAGAAACTGTTACTGCACATGTCTGTTGACGTTAACTGAACAAATTGAATGATATATTGTTGCAAAAAAGACCAGCAATAGCTATTAACAGACGCAACGTCATCCTCCTGCATGACAAGGGTCGGCCACATGGTGCAAGTGTGGTCAAGGACACACTGTTGCAGTTCTAATGGGAAGTAGGTTCACAATCCCAAAATTTTTAATAGCAGAGTCAAAGACCCAAATGTAAAAAAAAATCAAAAGCTTAGGTTCAAGAAATCAATACCCAAACGAATAAAAGCTTAGATTCAAAATCTCAAATGATCAATAGCAGAATTAAGAACTCCAACGTAGGAAAGGCTAAGTAAAAAACTCAAAGGTATGAACACAAGTAAAATCCCAAACTGTTTAATAGCAGGATTGCGAACTCAAATATATGAAAGACCAAGTAAAAACTCAAAAGTATAAACACACGTAAGAACTCAAAATGTTTAATAACAGAATTAAAAACTCAAATGTATAAAACTATAAGAAAAAAACTCAAAGTATCCAAAAGCATAAGGAAAAAAACCCACAATGTGCAAAAAAGAAAGCAAGAGTTGAGAACTTAAATGTAGAGAGCATAGGTTTAAGAACCCACTATGTATTAAAACATAAGTATAAGAGCACAACGCGACTTATACAATTAAGTAAAAACGAAACGGTATGAACACAGCTCGAATATATACAGAAGCTTCAGCAGCATTGCACAAAGATATAGCACCGTTAGGTCACATTCAATATTCAAATAATGTACCAAGCTGATAGCACCGTCAGGGCAAACAAAACATGCAGAACTGACCTTAGGTAGAAAATCGATACATGTAAAACGAACAAACATCAGCAAGAATCTCTATGTTGTAAAATGCGCAGAATGTGTAGCACCGTTAGGGTATACCAAACTTATAGGAGCAAGTACTTAGGTAGGAAAAAAATAATAAGAACATACGACAATGCATAAACTGCATACATAAAATGTACAAAGACACGATCGCACATGTAGAAACACACAAAACAAAGCATATGCAAACACAGAGGCATAATAGGGCACAAGCACACACATACCTAACGGTGATTGAATCACACGATTTGGTACCTGGGTGCCTGTTGAGTAGACATATGAACAAACATAGCGATAAGCTAGACGTAAGTTGATATTAAGTTATGTATAAGCAGGATCATGCAAGTCGTAACTAAGGTTGCGACTGCAGCCAACCTAAGCTAAGCATATACCTAAGCATATGTAAACACCTAGAGCATGTTGGCAATGGGACAAGCGAGCGAGACTGCAGCTATAAAAGAGCAGCACATCGCGCAGAATCTTTCAGTTTGGTGTCATAGCCGTCTACGGTAAGCACCCACAGACAATTTTACAAGTTGACCTGTACGAAGAGTTTTTGTTTCTGACTTAACGGATAGGGGATCGGCTGGTTCAGCTTTAAGCAAGCCACACCAGAAGTCGGGTCACCTCGCTGGTTCCTTGCCATAGCCAGCTTCTACCCATCGCTGTACTTCTCTCCCGTAAAAAGGAAATAATAAATCAAGGAATTTGTACACCATTCCCCCCGAAGGTCCGGATTATTATTCTAAATTTTCTTGCAACGAACCTTGGAGTGACTGAGTTATACCCCGCCCAAGAAAACTCGTTACAAGTAGCGCCCGAGCAGGGACCTTCGGATCAGCGAAATAGGAAGTGAGCGTACAAGCCATGAGCTTTTTGGAACAGAGGCTAAGGAAGGAACCAGCATGTTGAAAACATCCTGGTTATATAGCCTGCGAAAGGAGGAGTTGAGTGAGATCTGCGGATCGCTCGACTTGGACACAAAGGGTACTGTCGAGGAGATGCGGAAAGCAACGACAGCCTTTATTACAACCCCCGACTTAACGACGGAGATGAAGGCGAAGCTGACAGAACGAGAGGTGAAATACGCGCCAAGAATGCTGCAATTGCCGGAAGGCACCGTGCGAGGTGCAAGCCCCAAGCGCCAGGCGCAAGAACACATCTCATGTGGCGCGGCCATGGACCGCATCTGTAAATAGTCGGTGCGCTACGATGGCGAAAGCGGCGCCCTGGAGTTCATCGCAGGCGTAGAGGAACTGTGCGAAGTATACGGCAGGGTGGCAGGAGTTCAGGCAGGAATTCCTCAAATTCTTCTTGCCCACTCGATACCTCGAACGGTTAGATGACCAGGGGCGACAGACATTCCAGCTAGCCGGTGAGAAATTTAGACATTACGCGCTCCGCCTGCAGGACTTGATGCGGCACCTTGATTATACGATACAACAGAAGCTAGACAGAATCGCCCGAAACAGTCAGCGGGAGTATCAGCTCTTCTTCGGGGATACCTCCAGCAAAGACCTAAATGAGATAATAGCTCTAGGAGAGCGATTCGAAGATATCCCCGCCCCAACGAAAACACTAGAAAGGACCACAACGGTCCGAACGGCAAGAACAACGCCTTTAGCAACAGGGGACAAAGCAGCCAAAGCTGCAACAACTAGGCCTGATTCTCCAGAGCCTAAGTATGGAACCCATGAAAGGGTCGTAAATGCAACAGTGAGATTAGCAAGAGCGTTCAAAGATCTACAAAGCGTTACCACACGAGAAGATACTACAATCGCGATCACAACATCCAGAAAAACGGGCAAGAACAAAAAGGACAAGAAGTCTAAAGCAGGCAAAGACAGCGGCAATAGCTTTAAAAATAGTTAAAACAACAGAGGGCTACGGTTGCACCATCGCCCACAGCAAGGGAAATTTAGCGACGTAGCCTTACCGTCACCTAACACCTTCTACGTTTCCAGTACCGATATGGAGCGTACGAGCGATGCAGTGAAACAAGCATACATCTGGCATAATCAAGCAGATAAATGGTTACCGCTGCACGAGGGTGACCCAATTCCAAACCGTTGCAGCACAGGTATAGGACGGTGAGCCGTCTAGGGAAAAAAGCGGCAAAGAAAAAAAATTCGAAAAAATATCCCGTAAAAAAAAAAAAAAAAAATAAGAAAATCCACGAGAATACAAGAACAAAGAAAAAACACTGAGAAAACCAACGAGAACACAAGGACATTAAAAAAAAAAAAAAAAA
>NW_023998432.1:5487182-5508930 GCF_014805625.2 Glossina fuscipes
CAAGGACATTAAAAAAAAAAAAAAAAACACTAAGTATATCAAAAAAAAAAAAAAACTAAGAAAACTAACGAGAATACAAGAACATTGAAAAAAAAACACTAAGAAAACCAACAAGACCACAAGAACATTGGAAAAAAAAACACTAAGTAAAAAAAAAAATACAAAAGGAAAAGAACATTGCAAAAAAAAAAAAAAAACACTAAGAAAATCAACGAGAATACAAGAACATTGAAAAAAAAACACTAAGGAAATCAAAAAGTAATACAAAAAAAAAAGAAAACCCCCCAAAAAAAAACAACAAGAAAATCAACGAGAATACACGAACATCAAAAAAAAAAAAACACTAAGAATAATCAAAGGGAATACCAAAAAGAAAATAAAAGAAGAACATTGCAAAGAAAGAAAAGGGGAAAAAAAAGTGAGGTAATCCCGTGGGATGCATGGTGGAAACAGGAAATAGGTCAACGGGAATCATCAGCAGCATGTGCAACCTCAACACATCACTCACAGCAAATAACCCATCAGCAGCATGTACAGTGCGGAACTTCATAACTCCCTCAGCAACGGAAATCATCAGCAGCATGTGCAGCCCGAAAACTTCACATCACCCACAGTAGATAATTCATCAGCAGCATTTGCAGCCTCGACACGACACATCCCCGAAAGCAGGTAAATCTTCGACAGCAGCAATTACAGTTTAATCTTTACATGGGACAAAATTGAAAAATAAGCTTAGATAGTCCACGTATTAAAACTTAGACTTTTCTGCTCTACAAAGAATCAATTTTCGTAAAAATTTTTATTAAGGTGGGATTCAAAAAATAAGCCCTAATGGTCTAAATTTAATACAGTTGATTTTTTTATGTTAAAATACTATTATGATATAATTTTCAACATGAATCATTAAAAACTTCAGTTTGCATCATATGAGAGGGTGTTCAAAAATTGCCTCAGTTAGTCCAAAGTTTTCTCGCCAATTTAGAACGCCACAATACCACTACTTAGCCACTTTTAACGAGAAATTTCCGAAATCAAAATTTTTTTCCATATAACGATTTTTCAGAATAGGGCGTTACATCACCGTTTATCCTTGAGTCAAAACA
The DNA here is from genome assembly GCF_014805625.2 of Glossina fuscipes. Lineage (NCBI taxonomy): Eukaryota > Metazoa > Arthropoda > Insecta > Diptera > Glossinidae > Glossina > Glossina fuscipes. The sequence goes on from NW_023998432.1 coordinate 5,488,286, forward strand.
CGTCACTTTACCAAATTTCATGAAAATATCTCAAAAATTTTGACTTGTAGCTTGAACACAAATCCGCATGGGCAGTTATCAGCTGGACAGACAGGCAGATAGGCTTAGGTCAATGTAGATTATAATTCTGAATCGATCAGTATAATGGGTTTTAATATACCCTATACCACAAGTGGTGTAGGGCATAAAAAAAAATATTTGGATTAAAGAAAAATAAAAAAGAGGCTATGTATCTAATATATACATAGAGCTAATTTAATAATATAAAGAGCTAATTTAATTAGGAGGAAGTAACGAAATAAAATGAATTTAGAAGAACTCATCCAACAATAAAACACATTTATATAAGCAAATGAGAGTGAAAGTAAAAAAATGGTTTACGACGTGGCTTTACCAGATTTACCAGTCGAAATAATTTCGTATAAAACAATTTAAACGAAAAACGGTTTTAGCGAGATTTGTTATTTATCAATAACGTAGCTTAATTCACTAACCGCAGCCAAGAACAACTAGGAGAAGTGGATTTAGATAAGAGCAATTTGTTTCTTTAATATTTTTATTTAAATAATTTTTTATTGATAGAACTATTGTGAACAGGCACGAACATTAATGAATGCGCTTTCAACGATGGACAGTTTCGAGAGAGTTTAACCATATCATTCTTAAGTTCATTGCACCAAAGGCTATAACAACTACAGTTTTTAGTTTAAAATTAATTTTTTTATTGATAACAATAAGAACTACTAGAAATGCTTAAATTTTTCTTTAATAATATAAATCAACATCTCAAGATACAACATAATGATGCGTTACACCTATTTTCAGATCAAAAACCAACAAGTGGTAAGCGCTACAGGAAACCGCGGTACAGAATTAATAGGATATTATAGGAAAAACATATACAAAGTAAAGAAATCAACATGAATGTGCACAACAAATACACGAAAAATAACGATTCAACAACAAATTAATGTAAAAATAAATTACATTTTTTAATAATTATTGAAGTAAAGAATGAATGAGCATAAAGATGTATTTCACTAACTCAGTGATATAAAACCAATATTCTGATTTAAAATCCATACGATAAACTGAAAATAAATTGCATTCGTTACCTGTTTTTCATACCTTAAAAAACTAATAATAGACAAAATTCAAACAACATACAAAAAACATTAGCACAAAGTAAATATAAATTAAACAAAAAGCTTCCAAGTTAAAAATAAACTGGTTTTTTTTATATATATCATCGAAAGGTAATGGGTATATTCGGAAGAAAGCGCCGTAGACCCCACGAAATATATTTATTCTCGACCAGCACCAAACCTTAAATTGATTTAGGCATGTTCATCTGTTCGTCCGCATGCCTGTCCGTCTGTGTAAGTTGTGTTATACACACACTCCTGGCCGCATTAACGAAGCTACTAACTTCAAATTTGGCAGAACCATTGAAAGTTCTTGCGCGCAGGCTGGTGTTGAAAATAAGTAAAATCGGTCAAAGGACATGACCACACTGAGAACTGGGACCAACAGTAATGAAAAATTGGTTTTTGATTATTACTCATAAACTACAGCAGATAAACATACGAATAATTAAACACATATTCTATGGGAGACGCTGTAGTATCTGTAGAAAAATGGGAAAAATTGACCACTCCTATCCAATATTATAGGATATTAAAAATTTTATTTTTTTCAATACCTTTATAAGGCGCAGAAAGAAGCTTCAAAGACCCCATAACGTATATAAATTCTTAATCAGTTTCGAATTTGAAATGCACCTAAACATGTCCATCCATTCCTCTGTGGTACACATTCTCTCGTTAGCGAAAATGAAGATATCTCCTAAAAATTTGCAAACGAATGTGGAAGTGACCTATACTTTTTAAAAGACACACCTACGACGCCTACAAGTCTATGCAATTGAAGCTTTTCTTTGATGATTCGGTACGACCGAACATAATTTTCTTGCTTGTTCTACGTTTCTTTGCTTTGTTGTAGTCGTTTGTATACAGACAATACCATATGATTTGCCAATTCCCGTAAAGTTTCGCAAAAAGTTGGCAAAGTTGAAGTCACATCTCGAAATATGGAAGTCATGTATCATTGCGTCTGGCCCCTATTAGACTGTGTGTGATGTTGTGATGACGTTGCTTACTAGCTCAGTATTAGATATTGCTTGAGACGTGTTTTTGAAAATCTATTCAATATTTACAAGCGTATTTCGTTTTCGCATCGGAAGCAAAACATAAGCAGACGCATTCGCCTTTTTTACGAATCGATAATACGGTCTGTTAATTACAGCTGTTATAATATACGATGTTATAAACTCTGCAGTGCTAGTTGAAATTTACCGGTTTCTTCTTTTCTAAGAACGCTTTTGCCAATTCAAAAAATTACCCTAAGCACCCTATGACCGAATGACTGTCCCGCCGTCCCACGTTTCGCGAGGAAATTTTATGTCATTTTATGCATTAGATGATATGTATAATTGATGAAAAATGCTGCTGAGAACTCTCACTTAACAAAGAGAAACGCCATGAGTGCTTACAGCATTCAAAACCAAAAAATCGCATATAAGCATCATCCGAACTTTTGCAAATTCAATTAATATCATAACGGCATCCTTCGATGTGAATTTAAATTAACTGGTATCTCATGCACTTTTCTCGAGAAACTAATACATGTAGAAAGGAAGTGTTAAAAGTTACATTGTCATTGTAATATGGAACTGCACTTGCTGGTTAGCAAAATTTAATGAAGCGAGGTCAAGTTTCCTACTTTTTTCTAACCTTTTTTGTTGTAGTTATTTGAAGCATTTCACATTCAGCGAAAGATATATTCATCATATTTCAGCGTTTCATTTGAATTTTGAGATTTCAGAAATGTTTAAATGTTCATTTATCGAGACGATTGTGGGACTCACAACTCAACTCATACGCATAAAAATAACCAGCGCGATTTTTAACAACAAATTAAAAAAAAATTTTGGAATTGAGATCTACACAGAAATTTGACAATTTGTCGAATTTTTTTAATCAACTCTCGCATGAAATATTTCTTTTTTGATCATATTTGCGAATAAGTGTCACAATTACTTACCTGCCAATGTGATGCCTATATTAGTGGTATTATCTCTTGGCAACGTAATGGTAGCGTAAGTGGTGCCACGTTCTGGCGCTAAACCAGAATCTTCCGATTGGGCTGGACTCATGGCACGATCGCCTGAAACGAGTAAACAAAACGGACACGAAACAGTTACATAATTAAAAACAAAAATTAAGGAAGCAAGGGGAAACAATCAACGATCAAAGAGATATCAAATTTTCTTCTTTTTCTATTACTCGGCGAATGTCCCCTATTCGTGCGGGCACGGCGGTGATCAGGAAAGGTTGCAAGAGGAAATTCTTAGGAGGTCTATTATATTTACAAATTATTTATAGGAACTTATAGTCAGAATGCTTCGTCTTCTCTTTTTCGCTCGAATATTACGATTCTCCTGGCTCTCTCTCACGGGAAAGGTGCATTAAACGGATCTTGAATTGCATATATTTTATACCAATCTTCAGGTTGCGAAAACAAGACGAACAAACATAGGGATATATATTTCGTTATATCCAATACTTATACGTCTAAGCTTCATACATTACTGTTAGTTTCCGTTTAATAACAATTCCTCCTAGAATCGTTCTAACAACTTCTAGCACTTAGCCCGTTTCAAAATTTCAGAATACCTGCGAGAGAAAACGTCCGGCGTATCAAATTGCGTAAAAAAATCATATTCAGCTTGTGGCGAATAATACCAACCATTCATTCATACCGTATACCATATATTGCATATAGTATTGTATACAGCAATTTTGGCTGGCGTACTATATTCCGTACCCACATCAAGGGCAGCCGATTGTTCTACAACAACACCACCAAAAGAGAAGGTTTTTCATCGCTTTTCCTGTGCTTGAAAGCAAATACGATGTTTATTAAACAAACACTCCCACGAGGAATCATTAAATGATTATTGAGCATATGGATATGAAAAATTTTCTCAAGTTTAAAACAATTATTTACACAAGTACGTATACTGATTTGCGTACGTTTTAAAATGAAGAAAATAACAATTAAAAATTGAATATACAAAGTAAAACTCACCAAAATATTTACAACACAAATTAAGAAGAAAACAGTAATGGCTAAATATGTGTTGAGTGAGCGTTTAATGATCGTAACATAAGCAACAATCAAAAGGAACAATGTTCCTACGCAAATTTCAAACTGTGTACGAAGAGAAAGTGTGGGTGGGTAGCAAAAATAAAATCATTCGCGTCTAACTTGTAATTTCTACTGATGGGTGAGAAACGTCCGTAGTGTGATTGCATTTGCTCATATATATTTATAACTAGCACCAAAAAGTAAATTAATAAGTTTATGGTTCCGGTTTTTACATACATAACACGCTTTAGAGGTTTTTTAAAGTGCACATTGAATATTTTTGCCCATCTTTTTATCATTTTTAAACGAGTCATTTTATTCACAGCTTAATATAAAAGATTAAGAGAAAAGCCGCTGTAAAGTTTTCATAAATGTTTTTATTTGGTTTAATTGTTGCTTTTGGTGATAATATTCATCATGTGGAAGAAATTTTTTCTTTAAGTTTTTTCCTTAGCGGCCTCACCCAATCACTCCGAAATAACTATCCGTAACAAATAAATCCCCGCTTGGTTTTCATTCGACAGATATTTTTATATAGACTCACGTGATAAAGGTGAATACAGAAGACATTTTCTAGTTTGGCCGCACTGGGCTTTCAACCTTGAGTGTTTTTCCATACCCATTTTTCGATAACAAACAAAATTTCAAAACATTATTAATAATAGTTCGTATGCACAGAATTTGAATATGTTTAGCTTGCTTGAAAGGTATTTTCATATAGATTCATGACGTGTTCCCAAAAATATTTTACACTTTTTAATATGGCCGGAATAGGCTTGGAAATCCAACTATGCCTTAATATTAAATATTTAACAGAGCTCTGTTAGGGCGTGTACAATGTTCTGTTACGGGACATGGTAAGTATGTTTGCTAGTTAAATTGGAATTTATATTCACACCCTTTAACCAGCACTGATCGAAGACCATACTCTGCCAACGAAAATTCAGTATATCAGTCTACCATAAAGTATCAGTGGAAATTTTTTGTTCTTGTTGTTTACCTAGTGTCATTTCTTTTCGCTTTTCGCCAAAATTCCAAAAAAGTTTGACTAGAGTTCGTTAGCTTTGCAGAGATGCATATGTAGGTGATGTAGTTTAAACGACATATTCATCTTCACGCAAGTGCCTGGTAGCATACGACATAACTTCAAGCAAAGTATGTTTTTTGCTGAAGTCTTGTACGTGGCTAATGGCAGTTGTACGCACTAAGACATGTTTAGCATGACCTATTATCTGAGGTACTGGTTTTTGTTGTAAATGATATAGGCACAATTTCCGAGCGCGATCTACGATTATCAGTTAAGCATATATGTAAAAGCAGCTTTGGGACCCAATTTGTGCGGTAGTGGTAGCTTCAATAAGACACATCGACGTATTAGTGCTCTGAAGAACAGAAGGAGACTACTGTGAACTTAGCTCATCGCACAGAGTCCACATTTTTGTCTTTGATAGAAGGTAGGCAGGATACGTTCACGCTGAGTTCGCTAAGATAGTTAATAATTGAGCAGTGTTAAAAGACTAAGAAACGATCATAAAAAGTGAACAGAGAAAGAAATTAAAAACATAAATAAAAGAAGAAATTATGCTATATGTTGCGCAAACTGCAAAATAAAAAAAATTTATTGTTCATCTTTTCATTGAAGTTTAAGTATAAACCCGTGGTAAAAGTACAATATACAAAATGCAATTTATTAGGTGCTTGCATAAGTCTTGAGAATTTTTCCCCTTGAAAAAGACATTCATTGAGAAAAATTGTTATAATACACATTAATCCAAATATTTTCCACCATGTTCTATAACTTTTTCCCGTCTTTCTCGAAAACGTCGCGATACCGCATTCGAAGAATTATATTAGTCTGGCAGCAATCCAATCATCGACCCATTTTCGAACTCCTTCAACTTTGCGGGACCGCGTGCTACACAAACTATGCTGCATCGATCTCAACAAGTAGTTAAGCAGAAGACGCCATGACCTGTGATGTAAGCTGGGTGTAGCAAAACTTCTCATTTGCTCTGCAACAGTGTGTCTTGGATAATAGTTGCAATAAGTGGCCAAAAAATGGCATTTTCAGTCACTTCGTGTCGCCAATTTTAGACCGTTGAAACCAAAATTGGCAGTTGGGATATGATGGAGCAACATTACCATAATCTTCTGAACATGGCGAATTTCCGCAGCAGATTTCTTCAAGTAAGCAACAGAAGTAATGAAGGCCGAAAATGCAATTTTGAGCGATCCATGCGACTAACATCGCTGAATCGTTCAATAATATTCCATGGGAAAGTGTCATTTTATGTAGAGAAATGTCAAAATCGTTGAATTTAATCATTATGTGCACTGGTATTTATCATTTTTTTTTAAAAATCGCTTCTCAAAATTAATGGAAGCACCTATCAAGCACATTTACGGAATTAATACAATTCCAGTTCCTTGATATGTCTTCAAAGACGCCAGAAGCTGTCACGATTTGTAGAAGTTGTGGGAGAAGTTAGAACATTCTACGTCATGCAGGCGGGATACAGACAAGGAGGGAGAAATAGCAATGTCAAGTTAAGCACATTGAAAAACAGAATATGAAAGCAGTGAATAAGCAGCAGCCTTTCCGCTTACCCTTTTTCAGTCTTTAAATTTATTAATGTTGCCAATGTTAGGTCTGACTATATTTTCGTTTATTAAAGTGAAAGGACATTTGTAAGAGATTCACTGTGCAATAAACTTAAGTTAATAAATGGTTTACATAGTACAGTGGAATTTTATGAATAATTGGTAATATGTATGCACCTAATTAATATGTGAAAAATTAATCCAATACAATGGAAAGATGATACAAAAGAAGGAGAATTCAGTTATAAACTATAAATGAACATGCTAGCGTTTGCTGCAAAGGCGAAACAAATTTAATTTAATATAATACCGTATTGTAAGCATATTGAAAGGCCAGTAGAACGGAAAAGAAAAATGCATGGCGCTTTAAATAAATAATATAGTAAAAAACTCAGAGATTTAAAAAAACAATTGTCAACGAGAAATCGGCTGCAAATGGTATTGGTTGTGCATTTTCTTGTATACACATGCGATACTTAATATTAATCATTACGTAGTATTCTGTATTTTTGTACTTATAATTAGACCCTTAGGAGTCTTAAAGTGTTTATAAATTTACAAAGTTTGGATGATTTAAGTGCTGCCGGATAACTTAAATTATATGCTCGCCTGTGTTGAAAATGGCACCACGCTTGAGATTTAAACCCGCAACGATTGACTTTTTAGTCGCGATCTTTTGCCTACTCGACTATGCGAATGGAATTGTAAAAATATATCGGTATTAAAGTATTCAACGTAAATATATTTTATATCGATTTAATCATGTATAATAAGTCTGTGTACACTAAAATTACAAAAAAAAAAACAACCAAAGAAAAGGTTTATTTAATTTAATTTCCAAAGCAATAAAAACCCAAGTCAACAAGCGTTAAATACAAGATAAAAATCATCAAATCGCTATTATATAGACAAATAATTAGAGAAGTAAAATAAATTCAATAGGTTACTTTTTTCTTTTCGTTCAGCGATATTTACACCGAACTACCCGATCGTTATGACTATTGCGAATCCTGCATCTTGAAAAAAAGAATATTTTTGGTAATCCTAGTAAGAAACTTGTAATGCCGTCCAGTTGTGTGATGATAATTTATTATCACTTAAATCAATAAGGTATTTTTCTTCAACATCAGTAACAAAGACAACAAAAACAATAACAGCACCAGCCAGAAGAAGAGGAACATCTGTAACAACTACACTGAGAACAATAATAGTAACAACAACTATAGAAACGCCTTCATTATTATTGTCGTCAACACCGTCAGCTATAACAAAAGCAGCCATCTAGTTAACAACAATCATAATAACATCATCTTCATTGTTAATTTCGTCATTAACCCCGTTTATTTATTCACTTACGCATGAGACTCAGCTAAAATAAATGAACAGCCGAATTCAATTGGCTCTTGGAAGTAAGTCTTGTACTAATTATTATTAAAAACTACTACAAAGTATATAAGGATAAATAAAGAAGCAAAAAAAAAAATTCCTGTTTCAATAAATAGGAACAAAAAAAAATTTGTACACAACTAGTACAATTACTCTATAAACGCAAGACCGCAATGTGCAAATCGAGTTATAACAATTTTCAGAGACAACGCTACTTCAATTTTTTTGAAGTGTTTTAAAGAGCACTGAAAGATGTTAGTTTCATTGCCGTCTTCAGGCTTCATCACCTCCAAAATAACCTACGTATAAGACATTAAACTACTTATAAAAAGTTGAGAGAATTAATACAATTCGAGCTTTACGAATTATCCCGCCTGGAGGCGGGGAGGAAGGCAACAGAAAAACCAAGCATTCGGGAGAATGGCAAGGAAGCAGGGAGGCAGGGCGTTCTACCTATCTACACATGTGAACCTATTCTTCTGACAGCCTTTTAACACATATCAAACGGGAATTATATTAATTCTCTAAAGTTTATTGTAATTAGTTTAGTATGTTCGGTGCATGGGGGGTATATATTTGATATTTTGATTATGATGAAGCCGGAAGGCGGAAATGAAGTTAGGGTTTGTGACATCTTTCGGCATCTTTTACGGTATATCCAAAAAATGGGGTTGTATCAATTCTCTGAAATTATTACAGATAGTTTTTCAATATTTTATTTATTTATTTTGTACAGATATAGATTACATGGTGGAAATTGTTTTGCAACTTTACCACAGCATGAAAGAAGTCGTGATTGGTTTACCGAGACATCACTAATGAAGAAAAAATAATTTCAGCTATTAGGCACCCAAAATTCGCCTTAAGAATGTTATAAGTTTCTGCATATATTCGTTAACAATAGATTCGTCAGCAATAGAGGACATGCTAAGCAGCAAATAAACATAGGACATGATTTTAGCAGTTTAATTGTAAAATCAACCAAAACTATGATAAAAAGACGAGGTGTTTTTGTAGCAAGTCCTATTACGATGAGGCCCGCAAAAAGAAATCCTATGTCTTAGGCATGAAGTTGCTTATAGTTTACATTCACTTATTTATCCACGCAAGCTATATATAAGCATAAACCTTATCCACCGGCGATATATTTTCGGATTTCGGGATATGTAAAAATAAAAAAATTTCCAAGAATAGCACAAGTAGAAAACTTATATTCGGCTGTGACCGAATTTTTTTATATCCACCATTGCCGTCTTAAAAAACTACAAGAAAACTAAATTATCATAATCTATAATATTGAATGGGCGTTGTTGATTGTTTGCATTTCCATAGAATATACGTGGTAATTTTGATCGTGTCTATTGTAGCTTATAAGTAACGACCAAAAACCCAAAAAGCAGAGATCTTCTTATTTTATGTTGTCCTTCGACTAATCGAACTCATTTCCAATATCAGTCTGTACGAAGGCACCTCTAATATTTCCGCCGCGGTTGATTAGGTGCTTCCTATCCAAGATACGGGACTCCTTTCTGACAGTTTGCGATTTTGACATTAGAGCTAATTGTAGATTTTGATATCTTTTTTATGCTAATTGTTAATTTAAATTGTAATCAAAAAAATTAAGTTTAAAGTTCAAATGAGTTTCAGAGGCTCAACCCGATCCGATTTGGATTAAGAGGGAAAGCTGTATAATACCGCGTAGAGCGTTTTTATATCCATCACCAAAGAATACGGGGTATATCAAAATTTAATAGCAAGCTTCAGAGGCCTCACAAAGTATATACATTTTTGATCGGCATCAAATTTTGAATCGATTTGTCATTACGCATCCGTCCGTCTGTGAAATGTCTCTTGTAAACATTGCCCTGCTGCAAAAATGAATCTACTTTAAGTGGGAGATCTATTGGAAGTTCCTGTACGTAGGTTGATATTGAAAATGGGCAGAATCGGCCGAAGGACACACCCACAACACCATATAAACTAAGAATGCCTCTGTTTTTTAAAAGTAATAAAAATTTGGTTTTTTGTCCATTACTTAAGAACTATACTGCCTGCGCAAAAATGGGAAAAATTGACCACTACCACCCAATTTTATAGTGCATCAAAATTTAATTTTTTTTTCGATACCTTTGTAATCCACAGAAGCCAGCTTGAAAAACCTCAAAAACTATATAAATTTTTGAAATTCTTCAAATTCGGAATACACCTAAGCATGTTCATATGTCTATCTGCCCGTTTGGACCTAATAGTATCTATCGCCTCTAAACTTACAAAAGAAATTTGAAACAACCCAAACCGGTCAAAGATGTTATAACGCCTACACACGTTCATGTAACGAAAACTATTTACCGCTTTGCTTTGTTTTTTGGTTATTACTCATGAAATATAACGCATGCAGCACATAAATTTCCATTCATTTCCTCCTATTATCATAGAGTATCCAAATTTAGTTCTTGTCCTTTTTTTTAGGATCACGGTGATCGGTATAAAAGATTCCGTCACGATTGAATATAATTTTTTTATTTGTTTTTTTAACTTCATTGGAATCGAAGAAAAGGTCATAGAATAATAATAATCGAAGAAGTTTTTAAACTGATATATTCCGAAATTAAAAAACATATTTTTGTACATAATTAAAAATTGGTAACACTGCAATCGTTCTCAAGAGGCATATTTAATTTAAACAAGTATGAAAATTAAATTCGATTGGACCAGAATCTTTTATACCGATCATTATTTTTCTTATTAATGTTATGATTTACCAAAAATTAAAGCCAAACAGTCTTATGATATTGGTCAGCATATCGCAAGTTTTATTATGAATTATTTTTCATGTAAATATAAATGTAAATTATATTTCATGGATATAATTATATTTCATATATAAATTATATTTCATGAATATAACCTTAAAAAAATATATACATATATTACATATTAATACATCATAGTGACAGTGTACATGAGCACAATATGATTTAATCAGATTTCGATAATTGGCTAAAACCTACTTTGAAGTGTAGGCACTGATTGGATTAACTTTTCCTCCTTATTATAAAAATTATACTTAAGATTCTTACATCCAACGTAGATACGATGGGACAAAAGTGCATACTCTTGTTGACTTGCTAGTATGTGTGCGACATAAAACTTACTGTGAGCTACAAATATTCAATATACTATTCTATCTTTAGGTTAAAAACGCTTCGATCGGCTCGCTGATGGATATTCAAAATTGGTCTGCACTATATATGGTTTCCTTGGTTGTTGGCGTGCCACCGCCGGTGCTTCATTATCCTATTCTTGATGATTGAACAGCAGAATCAATGGATTAAAAAATTGAAGCGCTAATTATCCCTGTCAATTTTTTCTAACTAAAATCAATCATTCAGCTAGTAATCGGGCGAAACCATTAATGAGTTTAACTTCTCGATGGCAACGAAAGCCAGTCAATCGATCGAAGCAGTAAGACGTCAAAAGAAATTTCATCGCCTTTTAGAAGAAATAAAATAATATATTTTCTGGAAAAGCGATTAGGCCTGACGATAGGGGAAGTTTTAGTTCCAGTGTTACGAATTTGCGTACAAATTAAATGAATTTGAGCTACGTTTTCATTTCTCACTTTTAAACACTTTTTAAACTACTTAGACTTTTATACACTATAGAGCATCATACGCTGACTGCAGTAAGGGGTGAACATTCAATTTGATTTCATATATTATAATATATATAAATATGTATAAATGAAATTTCCTACGTTTTACAGTCAAAATACGTCTCTTGTTACACTACAGCTGCAAGGTGATTTACATATGTTTGCTTTAATCTCCGTTTGAGAGAAAGCAACGTTGTAGAAGCAATTTAACTCAACGTAAAAGAGCTACAATCAGAGGGAACAAAATTACCGCAGTTATTTGAGAATATTTTCAAAACAAAACATAGTGTCAGAAACAACGAAATATATAGGTGGTTCGACATTTCGATCAAAATTCAAACTAGGATATTATTACGGAGTTATTCTGAATAACAGTAGCAACGCTGTTAATTAATAGCCATTTGACGGTTTGCTCTTTCATTCGAATTAAATCGTTAGGTGCTGGTTCCGTTAATTAGGCCTTGATAAGACGTCACATTCTCTCAACCATTTGCCAAGCAAAAGCATGTACATTTCTCTATTTTTAAGTGAATATACGATATAGTATACATGTAAATGTTTATGTCCGAGAAAAACCAAAAACCACATACGTATGTAGGAAATATAATTTGATTTATTGACTATTTTTATATCAAGACATATGAAGAAAACTTTTCTTAATAAAAAATTATTTTGCAGTTTATTATATTTAACTTTATCTAGTTTACTTATTTTATTTATGTATTCATTAATTTTACTTGCTTACATATATATATTTAACATATTTTATCCAATCCATATCACACAAAGCTTATTCTACGCAGTATCCATTTATATTATATGATTATTACATTGTTTATACCCCGGAATTAAACAATCAAATAAATGCATAAACATGAAAAACGCTAACCAATTTATGTTTTATGTTAGAATATGTAGCATTTGATAATTATATAAATATTAGAAATCTTCAGAAGCATCCAAGAAAATATATATATTCTTGACCAGCATCAAATCCGATTTAAGATCGTTTGATTTAAGAATGCTCGTCCGTCGTCGTCGTCTGTACGCTTGTGCGATGTCTTTCGCCGACATTCTCCTGGCTTCAAAAATGAAGTCACCGACTCCCAACTTGGCGGAAACATTGGAAGTTCTAGCACCATGTAAACTGAGAAGAACTCCATTTTTCAAAAGGAATAGAAAATTGGCTTTTTGCTCCTTACTTATTAATTACGGCGTATAAATTTATAAAAATTTGAGCGCGTGTTCTACGGGAAATGCTATACTGCCTGTACAAAAATTGACTACGCCTACTTAATGTTATAGTATATCAAAATTAATTTTTTTTCAATACCTTTGTAAGGCGCAAAAACAAATTTCAAAAAGCCCATAAAGTATGTATATTTTTGGCCAGTTTCAAATTTGTAATTCACCTGAAAATATCTGTCCGTTTGTCTGTCCATCTAATCGCTTGCCCAACTTTGTAGCATTTGTGGTAAACATTCTTCCGTTAGCGAAAATGAAGATATCGGTGACAATTTTACAAAAGAATTTGGAAATGATTTAAACTTTTCCAAGGACACGCGTACAACGCTCACACGCCTATGTGACAAAAACTTTTATTTTGAAAAGAGAAGAAATCAGCCGCGTCCAATCAATATTATAGGGCACGAAAATTTAGCTATTTTGTTTGTTTTACAATAACGGGGATGGGTATAAAAGATTCGGTCACGAATGAATATAATTTTCTGACTTGTTTCATATATACATCAATATTTTTTCGGTTATTTCAAAAGAAATCCAAGGGACGAAAGCAAAGCGAAGGAAGTATAGCAATAATCACTCTTTACCAGACTAAAATAATATGCCAGCGTCCAAACTGAACGCATGTGCTGGTAAAGCAACGTGCCTATAGGCATGTGAACAAATATATGTGTCGTGGAAAACTACATATAGACACATGCCTGCTCAATATACATACTTGCGTATGGCATTAATTAAGTATCATATAAATGTCCGACAAGATTCAAAATGAATTTTTCATATTTCACTTTACAACATTTGCTACACTTTTTATATATTTATATAGTATATATATATATATATATATATATATATATATGCGTCCGTGTGAATGGTGAAATGCTTTTTTACGGGCTTAAGCGTTTCTCCAAGATATTAAGCTTTCTGAATTTGAAAGTATTTGTCGAAAATCAAGAAAAGCGTAAAATACAAAACTGAATAGTCCAAGTCCGTATTTTTATTGTGACTATTTCAACACTTCACCTGGAAAAGCTGACTTTGACATATATGATATTTCTACTTTATTGGAGCAAATTTTGAAAAATCTATAAATATTTTATCGAGTGGGCCCGTTACTTTTTTGTCAGTATAGGAAAATCGTATAGCAAAACGCAAACATTTTAGGCATGACATGTATGTATGGCAAGTAAACGTGTATATCTTTCTGTTATGTTATAATATCCAATAGCACACATACTATGTTGTACTTGGCAGCGGACATTCTTGTATTTGCAACAATATGATGCAATGTCGATCTTTACAGAGCATATTAGGTACAGAATTCTGTCGTTTATATGTTACGTACTTTCAGCAGTTGTTTATTAAAAGCAAAACAGAAACGAAGACCAAAAAACCAAGTAGAGAAATGGTGGGCTTTGCCATACTCATTACTCAGGCTAATACAGTTTGTTTTTAGCACATGCATATGTGCTTTGCGCCTGTGATTTGAGGTTGACAGGTCATTAAATATGACATTTCATGTGCTCTATGATTACAATCTAATTAGTAATATTATAATTAGCAAAAATTGATTCTAATGAGAAATAATTCAAATATTAACTAAAAGTGTTTGTGATAAGAAAGTTATTTGTTGTTGTTGTTATGAAGTAAAGTAGCTTCACGTAGCTGAAGATTTTCGAAAAGATCGTTGACAGTTTGCGGAAGCAGGGATTAACCCTTAAATGTATGTAGATCTACATCATATCTTTAAAACCTCATATCTCTTTACGTAACAGCCTTTGCACTGTTTTTTTTTTTTTAATTTTAGTTTTACAAAACCTATTTTGCCATTTCTGAGCGTAACTAAAATTTTTGGCAGTTTATCTCCTTATCTGCGGCAATTTTCATTGTTGGCACCCTTTCTGAATAAAATTTCATTTCGGCAGGTGTTTCGAATTACGGTTATTTATATAAAAAAAAAAATAATAATAATGGAAACATATACGGAAAATGGTTTTCGGATAGAAATAAAGTAAGACTAACGAATAATATTTATACTTTTGTATTTACTGATAAATTTATGCAAGAAAATCCTACTTTTTTTGTGATGTAAAATGCAAAATCGGTCCTGCTGATTACTAATCTTTCAAGTTTTACTATTGTTACGAAAATCCCATTTTTATTGATTGAGGAGATTTTAAGAAAACTAATTTTTACAAATGGTAAAACCAAATCAAATAATAAGACATGAAAAGCGAACAAGAAAGCAATGTCCCGAATGAAGGTCAGAATAACTTCTGAAGTTTATTTAATACGCGTGTCCTTCTCAGGAAAAAAGATCACCTGTCCTATGATGTCTCTTATATAACAAACGCACCCAGCACGAATATAACTAATTTAAATACGGCATACAGATGCTTCGTCCGTTATTTTATTCCTGATTTTCTTAAAAAAATCAAAGATGACACTAATCTCTATGACATCCCATCGACGAATCTGTTTACGAATTAAAATAATTCATTGGCAGTTTGTTATTTGTCGATTTAACATTTTTCTTGTGGGCGTCCTTTTTATCACGAAACATTTGATTATGCCTTAATAAAGAATGTTATGTCGTACCGTAGCGGGGCCATAAGCAGTATCGTTATACTTCAATAATAACGAAGAACATCCTCCGAAATATAATCCAAATCACGGTTACTTACACAAGATCATCCTTGTGATATATCACTTAAATATGTCACAACCATTTTTACCTATTTCCATAGACCACCGCCTCTCAATGCCCCAACAAATATAGATAATTTTCTGAAACAACATTTGCCAAATAATACCCCGGAATGAAGCTACAAGACATTTGTTTGTGCAGTCTCATAGGACACGCATACCCCTTCGAAGTGTATACCGGGCGAGAAGACAAAAGAAATAGACCAGCAGATGAGCTAGATTTGGGAGCCACCAATATATTTATTCTACGATTAGGCGGAATGATACCAAGAATGAGATCATATAATGTTTTTCGGTAATTTTTGCACGTCATTGGCCCTGGCGTAATGTTTGTCGAAACAAGGGATCCATTATGTCTGAACTGTACAACGGAATGGATTATCTAATTATAGACTCGCGAACAAGAAAGATGCTTCCTAACGGAACGAAAGAGGAGAATTTCTCACCACAACGGTGTTGGCATTTCAGCGAGGGGAAAGACAACAAGGTTGTTATTTTATTGTCTGCTTATATTGGCTCGCAGCCCATAGACAACATTTGTCGATACGATAAGCGACCAAAGCAAAAAATCGATATCTCTTGTTCAAAAATAGTGCAAGAGGCACATGGGAGGATTGGGCTTAATGGGTAACTACTTAGGTCGCTATCGTATAAGAGTCAAACGCCGCAAATAGTATCTTCGCCTTTTCTATCATTTATTTAACCTTGCCATAGTAAGTTCATGCCTACTCCATTGCAAAGAACATGCCAAACAAACAACTACCAAATCCTAGTCAGTTCCGCAATGATTTGTGTGATGCTCTTTTTAGTGTGGGATAAAATAGCTCGGCGTAATAATAGCTCATTACAGAAAAATTGACAGCGAAGAAAAACTAGAAAGTCATCTCTTCTCTTACGGTCTATATATGTAAGAAAAGACGTCATTGATCACTGGCCTATATTTCGAACAGATTAAGAATGGGTACGATAGAGAAGTCATCTAGCAAATGCAATGTTTCTTTATGTTTAAACGCTAAAAATAGTTGTTTCACGGATTGTCATGTGTTGTATTGTAATGAGAGTTATTTTTTATGTTTGAAGTATTATATTATTGAACGCAGTAAATTTGTAAAACTCAAGGAGCGATTTCGCACGATGACGTAAAAATACATCAATATATATATTTTTTTTAATTAAAGGAAAGTTCTGTGGTCTTTTTTTATTTCTCTTCTTAATTACACATATTTTCCGGTTGATTTTCCTTTTCTGTTTTTAAATAAAAATTCATGCACTTAAGGATTAACACGAAAATGTCACAATGAGATTTTGGTAACTTCTTTGTAAAAGCGAGTAAGCAAAATATTTCCGGAAGGTAAATTCACTTGAATCGAGAGAAGTGAATTCTAATGCTCGTGCGGACGAAGCCAGAAGCACAATTAAAACGCTACAATGTAAGTTGCCGTAAATAGTCTATTTGTAAACACATCTGCTAAGAATTATAAATAAAAGCTACGTTAATACAGTAAAATAACAATTCAGTAGTAAGAGATTAATGTGAAAAGAAATCAAATAAATATCTCAATTCGCAAAAGGGTGGTTTATGTTACAACACTGACCTCATCGTGTGACACTGATACCTTTGTGAAAGATGGCAATCCATAGAGAATGAAAAATCTGATCTGAAAATGAAGCGCTATTTTCAAAAAATTTGCATTTTTTGCAACAGCATTTCAGCTAAGAGCAGGGGAATAAACTTAACATCGATTTGTATATCCTGGATTACTTGTGCAGATGTATTTAACACCCAGCGGTGCTTAGTCTACGGATCCACCTCTTATTATATCAGTCACTCACGAAAATTTCCTGAATTCATTCAAACATGTTTGTCCGTCTGATGTCTTCCTATGTGTTTTATGCTTAATTTACACGTTACGATGGTTAGGATGTTTTGGCGAAATTCGGTATGTTGACGTAATTTGCCTTAGGAATGAAGCCCACTTAGAACCGTTTTCGTTTGGACCACTTTGGCGACTTTTGCTTTAAAGAGTCATTATATAAAGAATATTGCAATTTTCAAATTTTCACGACAAAAATCGCTGCGTAAAATATTTTTGACTCTCGGATGGGCGGCTGTTTTAAACCCCGTTCCTATGGAAAGTAAGCCTTTATATAACAAATCAAATTTTTAACACTTCGCAATGCGAATTGTCCCATAATTGCAGCTTGACATAAAAATGAAATGTACTAAGTTTGGATCATATCTATATTCTGTACCCAACCTTGTATTAGAATTCTCATGAAAATTTAGCAGCTTTATAACAAATAGGTTCATTTTTTAATAACATAAATTTATTTTATATAACAATGTCAATTTGTTTATAATGAATGATTAACGGATTTAATGTAAGTACACAGGAATGCTATATGGCAAATAACATCCCATATAAAGTCCCATGAGTCAACTTAAAGCGCGTTAGCATTTTCAAATTGGCGCCTTCGCAATCTAGGGCAATCTCCTCTTTTAAAATACTACTTTCGACTGAAAACAGTGATATGTTGTTAAACAAACCACTGTGGCCAGTAGGATCCTTGATTAAGGAATTTATCCCTCGAGATCGTCCGACCGTCCGTATTACCGAAGCAATAGTCTTGTCGCCTTCAAAAAACTGAATGTTTCTTCAGGCCCATTATCTCTCATTTATCAAAATGTTAGGGGCCTAAATTCAAAAATTCGTTCTGCTTTTCTAAATTCAGTGAGCACGGAGTTTTTCTGTTTGCCCTTCACTGAAACTTGGTTAAAGCCGGATCTACATTCGTCGGAACTTTTTCACAATTCTTTCCAAGCCCTTAGAAATGATCGAGTGAATCGCATTGGCGGTGGTGTATTAATTGCCATATCTGCGTCAGTCCCGTCCAATTCAATAGATTTTTCCACTTCTCCTAAAGTTGAATTTATCGCCATTTGTACGCTAATGCCTAATAAACAGCTATTTGTAACCTGCTCCTATATTCCCCCAAATTCTTATATCTCCATTTACAAGAAACACGCTGCCCTCATTTATGAAGTGGCCAAGCGGTCTAGATTTAACAATTTGGTCGTTGCATTGGGTGACTTCAACTTGCCTCAAGTCACTTGGTGTAACAGTGATAATTCTGACTGTTTGATTCCTACTTCAACGTCTGATAGAGCTATTGTGTTCTTTAATGAATTGTTTGATCATAATTTGGTTCAATATAATCGTACCCCTAATTGTAATGGAAGACTGCTTGATCTCTGTTTTGCCAACTTTCCTGAGATTAACGTAAATCGTTGTCCACATTTTAGTTTACCTGAGGATCCTTATCATCCATCAATGTGCATTTCCTTTCAACATATGAATGATGGTTCGTTGAACTGCCTTAATGTGCCAAATCAAACTTTTTTAAATAAATGTTATGATTTTCATAAAATCAATATTGTATTGCTAAAACATCGTCTTTCGCATTTGCGGCTTGATTTCTCAACCGAAAGTATTGAAAGCTTATTGTCATCGTTCTACAATACATTAAATCTAGTTATTGCTGCATCTGTTCCGATCAAGCAGTGCTGAGCTCGAAGCAGGTGTCCCCCGTGGTTTAATAAGACAATTAAATATTACAAGAATAAAAAAACACGCTTATCAAAATATATTCGAAAAGCGGCTCTGTGCTTAACTTTTTCGCTTACTCGGTGGCGAGGCATAGATTTAACTCCCTCAACCACCATTATTACTGCAGATACCTTCAGTTCATTAAATCCTCTCTGTTTGCTAATCCTAAATACTTTTTAAATTTGTTAACTCTAAAAGAAAAATTTCCATATATCCCTCTCATGTTTCTTTTAATGGCTCTGATTCCTCGGATGATTTTGAAATCTCAAATCTGTTTGCTCAATATTTCCAACGAAATTTTTCGATTGCTAATTTCTATTTATCAGCAAACTACCCATATCCTATAACTAACTCTACCTCAATTCCTAACTTGATAATTTCGGAAGATGACGTTTTTAAAGGGTTGAGTTCTCTAAAATATTGTTGTGAGCCAGGACCTGATGGAATTCCATCATGTGCACTTAAATCTTGCGCTGTCGAGTTATGTGGTGTGATTTCAAAGATTTTTAACCTGTCCTTGAATTTAGGTGTTTTCACTTCGCGTTGGAAAAGTAGTTTCCTTATTCCTATCCACAAGAGTGGAAGTAGACAATTTGTTGAGAACTACAGAGGCATAACCAAGTTGAGTGTCTTGCCCAAGTTGTTCGAGCGTATTGTGACTTAGCATTTGGCCTTTGCCATTAATTCGTATATTTCTCCGCACCAGCACGGCTTTCGGAAAGGGCGATCTACAGTCACTAAGTTGTTAGAGTTTACCTGTCATGTTTTCAAGGCTTTTTCTAGTGGCTCTCGCACAGATGTTATTTACACTGATTTAAGCAAAGCATTTGATATGGTTAACCATAACTTACTTATCCTTAAACCCCAAGCCTCTGACTTCCCTTTCTATTTAGTAAAATGGATAAGCTCTTATCTGCACAATAGATCCCTCAGGGTTCTGTTTAACTTCGTCACCTCGGATGAATTCCCCGTGCCGCCTGGCGTACCTCAAGGCAGCCACTTAGGTCCCATTTTATTTAATTTACACATTAATGATCTCACATCGGTGATTAATTCCAGTCAGATCTTAATGTGTGCTGATGATGTGAAACTATTTTCTTCCTTCTCTCTAGAATCGCAATCACATCACCTTCAAAGTGAGTTGAATAATTTGGTTGCATGGTGCTCTTTTAATCTTCTGAAACTAAATCTAAATAAATGTAAGAAGCTTTCTTTCTCAAGAAGAAAGTCATTCATTA
>NW_023998432.1:5513930-5574871 GCF_014805625.2 Glossina fuscipes
GCTCTTGTTAAGCAAAGCTAAGTCCGCGCTTGGTTTTATAAAGAGGTAGTCCAAAGAGCTTGATGATCCTTTTATTACGAAAAGGCTTTACATGTGTTTGGTTAGACCCATACTCGAGTATGCCTCAGTTATGTGGTCTCCGTAGATTCAATTGAATCTCTTCAAAAGCAATTCTTGCTGTTTGCCCTTAGAAATTTGGGTTGGGACCCGATTTCCCCTCTTCCACCCTATGAAAATAGGTTGCTTCTCTTGTCTTTACCGTCTCTTGAAAAACGTAGATTTGTTCTTGGGGTTTTCGTCGTAATCAAAGTAATAAATGGTACTATTGACTCGCCTGCATTACTTGGTGGAATAAGTTTTAATGTCCCCAATCGCTTCTCTAGGCACTTTACCTTGATTAAGCTTAGTCAATGCAATTATACTTGTGAGCTGTTTAAACCGCTCAGAGTTGTTTGCAAGAACCTAAATGATGTCTATTACTTATTCTCATTATCGGTCTATTAAGGCAACTTTGCGCGATTTACCTATGTCGTACTTAAACAAACATTTCATTCTTAATATCTTATTTGTTATTTAAAATAATATTGTGTTGTTAACGTGTTGGTTGCCAAGCTTATGCATGTTTGCAATGGCTTAGGAGTTCAATCCCAATCTCGTCCTGTACCGGTTGTGGGTGTGGTTCTATGCTACATGCTTTTTTTCCTTCTTATTTGTTTTATTGTACTTATACTAAGTTTTATTATTAATTTAATATAAGTATTGCTTTAAGTGCCAATTGAACTCGACTATTATTTGTTTAGTTGAGTTTCGCGTATAAGTAGAATTAAAATAAATAAATAAGTAAATAGATAAATAAATAACTCTCACGCATTGATAGGATTGAAGCTCAAAGCTATCGAAATGATAAAGTCAAATGATAATAAAAATATTGCTTCGAATGAATTGAAAGGGATTAGAGTAAAGCGGTGATAACTTTGATTATAAAAGCCGGGAAGAAAATGGTTTTAAGACTGTTTATTATTTGTCAGATAGGTCAACAGATTTAGAATAAAGGAAACACATGTATTTTAAAAGTCGAAATTTTATAGAATTTTTGACATTTCCTTTGTTGATCGCTGATGATAGACTGCGGCTGCTTCGAAGTGTAATTTAGAAAACTGATCCGAACAAATATACGCCAAGTTTCGATAGTTTTTCTCAATTCGCCTACCTTCCATAATTCAAGCACAAAATATCACCCTAATCTGTAAATATATATGTCCATGAGGTATCATTGGATATTTTAATGCATTATAAATAAAATGACACATGTCCCATATGGATAGTAGGTGTAACGTATTGAATGCTAGATAAATTCTTTATTAGATGATTTCTAAAAATTTGTTTAGAAACTATAAGGCGCAATAGTTCTGATATTAGTTAAAGCATAGACGTACGCCTCAGCAAACCTATGCAAGATCGTTTTTAAAATATGTCCGTTCTATTACGATTTGTTGTGAAATCATTGCTAATTTATTGTCAACAGTTGTGCACAAAAATGTTTGAGCACACGCTTGAGCACTGTACATTATACATAATAATAATCTCCATTTTATATTATGAAATGAGAAATGAGCTAGTTTTATTAACGCTTCGTTTTCTCATTTTTGTTTTGCTTGTACATTAACTCTGTGGGAATTAAAAGAATTCCCCCTGTGATTAAATGAGTTACTTCGATAATTAAGAGACTTAACGAATTTTTAAAGGCAGCAGATAAAGGCAAAGAGAGAGAGACAATTTCTAACCAGATAATTGTCGTTTAGAATGGAACATTGAACCGGAGCTATTCCAAAACTAATGTTTGCGACTGTATGCCACATTTTTCATAATTACATGTGTATATAAGGAAAGAAAGATTTAGCAAAAAAAAGAAAATATATTTTTAGCTTCTCTTAGCCATTTCGCCGTAGGACGAATTTTGGATACTATGGGGTGATTTAATAAACTGTACTTGTCACATAAAGCGTATTTGCTGTACTTTGCAAATTATCAATTGATAATGTTTTAAAATTTTGACGTTGTTTCTGATTTTAATGGTTTACATATCATATGTTATGAAATATGTGTATGCTTTTCACGAATATTTTTGGTGAATTTCAGAATGATATCAGCTTTATTAAAGCCTAAATTAATTCACCACCAAAGGATAAAAGTTTGTTTAATTCTTAATTTTTTATAGATTTAGTTACACATGAAACTCAGCTAAAATAAATTAACAGCCGAATTCATTTAACTCTTACAAGTAAACCTTACACTAAATATAATATACTAATTAATATGCTAATCAATATTAAAAACTAATATAAAGTATATAAGAAGAAGTAAAAACAAAAAAATTCAATTAAGTAAATAAGAAAGAAACAAAGCATGTGCACAACTAGTGAAAAGGCACACCTACAACCGGTACATATCGAAGTGCTTGTGAACTTATACGCTATTACAAACATGCAAAAGCTTGGCAACCAATAACAGTAAACAACACCAGTTAATTTTTGAATCATAGTGAGATGTTAAGATTGCAAATTAGTTTAAATACGTTATAGGCAAATCGCGCTTATAAAGCGTACTTGTTTTGATAGACTTTAAAGAATCCGATATTGAGGTTAAGTGATAGACATCATTTAGGTTTCTGCAAACAATTTTGAACAGATCAAACGGCTCATAAATGCGTTTACGTTGACTAAGCTTAATGAAGATACAGTGCCAAAAGATGCGATTAAACATTAAAGCTTATCTCATCAAGTAATATGTACGAATCGATAGTACCATTTATTAACTTAGTTAAGAACGAAACACCAAGAATAAATTTACGTTTCTCAAGAGATGGTAAGGATAATGGATGTAACCTATTTTCATAAGGAGGCAGGGAGGCAAGCGGGTCGCAACCAAAATTCCTAAGGGTAAACAACAAGGATTGCTTCTAACTAGGCAGACTTCTGTAATGTGAGGATCCTTAAACTCTTTGGACCACCTGTTAATGAAACCTAGCGGATACCGAGTTTTACCTAAAGACAGCTCAATGCGCAAACTACAATGTAATCTTTGGTCCAATAGAACTTCTAAATCGATGAACGAATCTACGTTTTCCAACTTGAGTGAATCGATGAAATACTCAGTACTAATTGATATATTCCTTGAGAAAAAAAGCTTTTTGCATTGTTTTGGATTTACTTTTATAAAATTTAATGAATACCATTTAACCTAACTATTTGATTCAAGTTGAAGGTGATACGATCCCAAGAAGAAGGAAGAAGACCGTTTAATATCGTCAGGGTATATTAAAATATGGCTAGATTTAAATGCCAAACTGAGATCATTAACGCATAAATGCTGAATTTTGGGACGCCAGACGTCACGTGAAATTCATCCTAGGTGATGAAGTTAAACAGAACCCTGAATGATCTGTTATGAAGGTAAGAGCTTATCCATTTCACCAAGTACAAAGACAAGACATAGACGCGAATATGAAGTGGGCGCGGTTAATTTTTCCTATTTTTAAAATAAAAGTTTTTAAAGCTGGATTCTGCGGGTCGTAACGGTATTAAAAAATACTTGAATTTCGGTATTCTATAACAGTATCGTCCATAAAATATGCTTTCAAATTTTTGTACATTTATCTGCTATAGTTTATGAGCAATGATTAAAAAACTAAATTTTTATTGTTTTTCTCACTTCAGGCTGTACTGTGATCGCATTCTTCGACCGATTATACCCATTTTCAACACCTGCCTGCAAGAACTTCCAATGTTTTTGTCAAATTTGATGTCGATACCTTCATTGTTGCGGCTAGGAGAATGGTTACAACAGACTTTATACAGGCGGAGGGATGGATATGATTAAATCGATTCACAATTTGATGCTAATCATGAATATAGTTGCTTCGTAGAGTTTCTGAAATTTCCTTTTGGGCGTTGCAAACATTTTGAGAAAATTATTTATCCCTTATCCTTAGATGGGGAGTATAAAAGTATATAAGCGCAGGAAGGGACACTTTGCACAGGGACTAACGCGTAGGCCTTTTATTGCGCAAAATAAAAACAATCGGCCATGCCCCCACGAAGTTACAAGCGATTAAATTGTCTTTTTTTCACTTTTTCCAGGCCTTACGCTCATCATAATCGCAAACAAGGCAGAATTTCTACATTCGTCAAATGAAGATATCTGCCTAAAAATGGGTTAATTCTAAAATTAATATAATAGACACGGCGACCTGGTGGATTAATTTTTTCTAAATATTACCAGCGATATGGATGTCAAAAAGAAGAACTTGGAGAGTAAAATGCGAAAAGCATAGTGGTGGGTATGCGAGATTCGGCCACCGCCAAATATAACTTTCTTACTTGTTTATACTCGTTTAACGTTGTCACTGATTGATGCCTTGAACCAATCATTATAGAATATTTATCACAAAACATGTAAGAAAGCGCAATGCGTATCGTTCATTATTCTAAGGGTGTCACGTTGAATGCATTTAAATAATTCTCTGGTCATACAAAACAAATAAAGCCTATTCTTATCGGTGTTCAGTGGATTCGTTAGGCCTCGTTATAAAACTTCAGCTCACTTCCAACGTAAAAGAGTTTAACTCTTAATTTAGGCTTGTGCCAGAGCATTAAATAAAACTGATTGAGCTGTCAACAACTATTAGACTTATCAGAAATTTTTTTGTTAAGTTAAGAAAGACCGAAAGCGTCACAATTCAATTGAAAAGATAACACAAAAACGGTTGCACCTAGGGTGGAAAAATTAAATAAATTTTTCGTAAATTTTCCAACAAATATCGTTGGAAAACACACTGTCTTCGGTTAAAAAACTCTCTTTTAACAAGGGTGAACAAGGGTGTGATGGGAAAAGCCATGCGTATATAACCAATATTGTTTATCTCACCAAAATGCTTGTGTTAAGCAAGATTGACTACGCTTTGATAATTTATGGCCACAGCTGCAAATCTAATATCAACATCCTTAAACCGGTCTATCACCAAGTCAAGTTGTTATGCTTTTCGGACGACGCCTATAAATAATATTATAATTAAAACTGGTCTCCCAAACTTTAGAAAATAGATTTTATGAGTTGAAAGCTAAAATAATCCCCAACCTTCTTAATTCAAACAAATCTATTCGCGGTGATGGCTTGAGAAGGATTATTATTGCGAAGAAAATTCAAAAGTCACCATCTACAATTGACTATTGTTTGTACGTCGCAAAGGAATTGGACATTCCCTTAATAATTTTCCGCTATTTTGGTGTTAAACCTCCATTTTGACAGACTGCTCTTTTGACATATCGCTGTCTATGCACAAGGAAGAAGATACTCCAAATTACGTCTTCAGGAATCTAATAGCTGAAAAAATCCAAGCATTGGTGAGTACTGGTTGGAATCTTTTATACACAGACGGCTCAAAATCTTTTGGCCTGCCTCCTGTTTGTGCCGTGGTAGATGCTACAGTACACGTTCTTCTCAATCACATATTTCACGAAAGTACTTCAACTTTCTCAACCGAAGCCAGAGCTATCCTTCACACTGCGAACCTTTCCCATAAAAACAAACTCTAAACCGTCATTGTTACTGACAGTAAATAATAATATGATAGCTAAAACAATAATAAATAGGCGCATGTTGCGGTATTATTATGGAAGTAACACTATTCGTTTGTATCTGGAACATATTAACTACATCCATGCGCTTTCAAAGCCTAGGTACGGATTGTAAAAACATTTAGAAATTTCTTTTTTTTTTCAGAAAAAAGCCACGATAAGCCTATAACAAACACAACGAAATGTAAATTATATGTTTATTTATATATTATTATTTATATTATTATTATTACTTCTTTTTGTTTTATTATTATCATATATGTATATATATTATATACATGTGTATATATATCTCGTTGTCTCTGCCTATATTTATAATAATGAGCCAGAATGCTTGGAATGGGAAATTTCCTTTCCAGTTAATGTTTACTGAGCCATTGAGACACATTTCAAATTGTTTATCTGCTTTTGCTTTTTCTTGCCAGCAGTTTTCGACGAAATGCAGATATTTCACAGGTTCTCATTTTACGCTTGTCATGCCTATAAGTTAATGGAATTCGTGATAACGGAAATAATGTCACCTTTATCTGTCCATTCTTATATATCAGCCAGCTTAAAAAAGAAAGTGACGTACTTAAGAAATAAATACTATTTGTAATCTTGTACTAAGAATATTTTATTACTCCACATCCTATATTTGTCGTAATTGGAAATCTAAATTAAGTAGTAAAGAAATAATGTCGAACTTGACTACCTTGCTTAATTTAAGGTAATCTAACACGTCATAGTCTGGATAGACTTACCCTGTTTGTATTAGTTTGGGGAAAAAGAAATCCATTATTTTTATATGAACTTCAGGACTTTATTTAACATGCTTCGGATTGTCCGATTTGGGTCAAATATGCACCGTTTTGTTGTATGATTTGTTGCCATTTTAAAGGTAACTTCAAAATGCCTCTCTCATAGTCCTGGTCTCTATTTGCAAAAAACTCTAGTAGTCGATTTTCACAATCCTCCCTAGATTCCAATTTTTCATCATTAAAGAAATTTTGCAATGCAAGAAAAAGATGATAATCGCTTGGTGCCAAGTCCGGACTGTATGGCGGATGCATTAAAACTTCCCAACCAAGCTCCCGAAGTTTCTGGCGAGTCACTGTAGATGTGTGTGGCCTAGCGTTGTCCTGGTGGAACACGACACCTCTCCTGTTGGCCAATTCTGGCCGTTTCTGGTCAATCGCTATCTTCAAACGGTCCAGTTGTTGACAGTAGAGATCAGAATTTAGCGTTTGGCCATATGGAAGCAACTCATAATAAATAATCCCCTTCCAGTCCCACCAAATGCATAGCAAAACCTTCCTGGCCGTTTGAGGCGCTTCACCGCTGTTTGACCACGATCGTTTTCGCACAGGGTTATCGTATGTGATCCATTTCTCATCTCCAGTCACCATCCGTTTAAGAAATGGGTCTATCTCATTCCGTTTGGCCAAGGCATCGCAGATGAAAATTCGATCCATCATGTTTTTTTCTGTTAATTGGTGTGGCACCCAAACATCGAGCTTCTTTTTGAATCCAGCTTTGTGTAAATGGTTTAAAACTGTTTTATGGTCGATTTTTAGCTCCTGGGCGATGTTACGACTGCTAACAAGCCGGTCAACTTCGACCATTTCTCCGATTTTATCGACATTTTCGACGACCGGCCTACCTGTGCGAGGTGCATCTTTAACATCAAAAATTCCTGAACGAAATCTACGAAACCAAAATTGCACATAATTGGCTGTTACAGTATCGGAACCATAAACACCATTCACAATTTTAGCCACCTGGCTTGCATTTTCGCCTTTGTCAAAGAAAAGCTGTAAAATGTACCGAATTTTCTCTTTGTTCACTTCCATTTTTAACACGCTGTAACTCAGAACTGAATGCACCAAACAAAAAACAACAAAAGAATTTTTTTTACTGCGCAATGTCACCTTTCCAACGAGCATAAATCGGAAATTGTTTGATCGATACTTTACGAGAAATCTATCAGTGCAGCCATCTACCGAAGAAATAATGGATTTCTTTTTCCCCAAACTGTTTATTTTTTCTTTATGCGCCTGTGTGTCTCTTAAAGTATTTTACATTTAAGTACGATATTGAAACCTATTCTGCACTTAGGTTAGGAAATTAAAGCTTTCAAAAGAATGCAAAGACCAGAAATGCGGCACTTCAGTTTTGGAGCACGTCCGAGAGGTTATCAAATATTTTTGAGAACAAAATAAACGCATATAAATCTTACAGAATTTTTTCAGAATTGGACGTAACATTTCTGCAAACGTCTATCGCCCGTTCTCAATCGCGCGAATTTAAACTTTAACACAGTAGCTATTGTTGCATATAAGAGTATAAAGCAATTGCTAATAAAATGTTGTTTGTTATAGGCGTAAGAAATGAAATAATTTTTTTTCGCTCTTTGTATACATACATGCAAATGAACAATCAGAAACAATAAATTGAATGAAAAAATATAATATTATATTTACTTTATGTATGCATTCATAATATCTAATAAAGTTTTATTAAACGTTTTGTCTTTACCTTCACGTTATTTTAATAGTTTAGGGTCACTGCAGGTGAATATTCGTCGCTAAAATAGTTATTAAGCTTTTTATGTTATGCATTTCAAATAATTTTTAAGGAACAACCCTACATTTACTTTGCTACGAGAATCAAGACGAATTTCTCTTTTTAGATTGTATTAGTAATAGTTTTTGACTTCTCCCTTTCTTTAAGTGGCGTACCCTCAAATATATCGTTGCACGTAAAGTATTTGAGTGCTGATGTAATTAGTTAGGTTAGTTTTATTCAGATTATAATGGTCTTACATTCTATTCTGGTCTTCTGGCCTAGTCTACAAGAACTTGCTTTATTGGTTAGCTGCTCAAATGATCGAACAAAGTTAATTGAGCTTATGATTTTTTCCCATTTTGGCTCTTCTCTCTTCACTGGCATTAATGTCCATACAATTAATTATGTTTGTACTTGGGCATATATCTAATTTTTGATAATGATTTAATATTAAGAATTGGTTTAATTATTTCACTCTCCTCATCTTTTACATATCTAAATTTTCTTAAGATTTTCTTTACTTATTTTACAAAAACAAAATAATTTCCTGTGTATGGCACATATCATGAAATTTTGAGTGATTTTAAGAAATATTAAAAAAAAAAATTTTAAAAACATTTTTAGTTCCTACGCAACATACCCAAACGACCACCAAAGAAATAATAAGAGAAATTCAAGCACAGATATCGTTCTCATGCATTTGTTTATTTGTAAACGTATTTTTACATATATATTTTGCGTAATACGCTGTTACGGCTCATTTGAACATCCGTTTAGTAACATATATTAAAAAAAAAAAAAACCAAAGACTAAGAAAAATTTGTTAAAAAACAACACAAATAATTTAAGAAAGACAAATCTGTAAAAGAAAAGAATATAACAATCGCTTTAAATAGTATGCTATTCAAAGATTTGTTTAGTTTCGAATGTTTAAGCAAAATATAGGCAAAAAATTGCACCATATGAGATTGAAAGCCTATTAAATTTTTCCAACGAAAAACAAGCGTAAGCACGGTATGTAAAATAATAAAAATTGTACTTCACTTAAGGATGTATAATTCTGGTATCTACCATCTGGTATTCACCATTTTCCTGGCGAATGAACAATAGCAGTTAAAAAGTTTAAATAGAGTTCATATAATTAGAAGCTAACAATATCATATTAAATATATGAATTAATTGTCATTCAATTTCCGTTTGTTGTTTGCTTAGAAATAACAACGAAGTACTTTTGACATTGTTCCCACTTTTGCACTGATTCTAAAACAGAATACCTCTCTAGCTCAGGAGATAATACTTCGGTCAATAAGCTCCGGGAATAAGTTACATTTTTTTTTTTTTGCAAAATTCACTTTTTCAACAGTGATATAGTCAGTCCAATGATTATTCGATATTTCCATGCCTTCTTCGTAATACATTTTATTAAGCCTTTCAAATACGCTTTCGTTTTCCCAATGGCTTGATAATTTATTGTTCCTTGCAGCAGTATTTTGAGACTTGCAAACGGATAATACTCACTATAAGGGAGAATAGGTCGACTGAAGAAAAAGGTTAAAGTTAAATACATGCAAATTTTGCCATTGTAGACACCGATTTATTCTAATGTGCGTACACGCGACACACATTTGGAAAAAGTAGTTTCTCATGCCCAAATTTTCATGTGAGATGGTGAACACATAGCGTTTTAGTATCTTTAGAGTCTGATTAATCTTTTGAGACTTCACCATTGGTTAGCAAGATTAATTTTCACGATTTGATCGATAGATTTTGGTCGTCGACGAACTTCGGCTTTTTTGGAAGCCATAGTGTCTCGTAAACAAAAGGTCAAAATTACATGAAATTTAGACAGACGTCGTTTAAGGGTTATCACTTTCTAGAAACAATATAGATATTTTATTATTAGCATGTCAATTCCGGTAATTAATAATTGATGTGTTGTATGCAGTAAGAAAAAGACAAGCAAGAATCCAATATTTGATTTACGGAAATTGTTTGTTAATTGTCAACTGATTGTGGGTATGTCAGAAGATTTTATATAGTCATGGTATATACGGAAAAATTCGTATATTTGGCCGGTTGTTTTCCTTCATAGCTGTCATTTATTTATAAAAAAAAAAGTGGTTGGCTATAAACACAATATTCTTAGCCAACCTATAAATCTAACCTTAGGTTGATATAATCAGATAGATAAATGTTATCCATCCCCTATAAATTCTCAAATACACAAAGTAACAGACACGTATTTTATTTGTCGTTTATACAGCACCGCGTATTACAAAAACAGAGCGACCTTAGTCAATCTCGCAGCAAGCGTTTTTTAATATCGTACAAGCCTGTGTCCGCATCAACCCAGTGATAATTCCCATTGTATATTTGACAAAGTATACAAAAAATATTGTGAAGGACGCAGTTAGTGAGCAATAACGTAATAGGCATATAATGCCTAGTACCTACCAGGGCCATTAAAAGAGATATTGTCTAGCAAATAAGCAGAGCGCATATCCTTAGAAAGAGTATCTACAGCTTGGCCATAAACAAACCGCTCATACATTGACATCTTTTCTTTAAAGTTTGAAGGTCGACTAAAGTTAATCTGTGTTCACACGGACGAAGAATGCAATCTAATTTCCACTCTATTTTGATTTGAAAGTTTTTTTGCACTGATTCAATTGCATCGATATCACATCAGTAGGTAAGACCTCAAATAACTGAACAGTATCTTGGCCTAACTAACGGCGTATACAATCGTTCAGTTATGTAACCATCATCAACTCAACCTCTTCAAGAACCCCAACAGCGATTTGGCTGCATGGAGAATTGTTTGCAAATGTCGATTAAATTTTAACCTGAAATCAAAAACCACCCCAAAGTCGTGTAATCAGCGATGTAATAATTGGGGGGCAGTCGCGCCACAAAAAAAAACATATTTTTTCATTTTTGTAAATTCAGAACCAGTCGGGCACCAAGTGGTCATCTTATACTTATCAGTCAGTAATAACACCGTTTCTGCAGTGGACTCTAACGAGTAAAGTATTTTAACATCATCTGCGTGCATTAGAATTCTAGCATTACTAACACAAACGGGCAAGTCATTTATGAATAGGCCGAATGAAAGAGCACCCAAGTGGCCCCTTGGCGAACAATAGACGAAAGGAAAACACACAAAGAAATAGTTGTGTAAGCAGTAAGCTTTAACTTCTACTTGTAAGGTAGGTCTCAAACTAAGAAACTATACTTCTTGGGAAGCTAATAGAATTCTATTTATAAATTAGAAGCCTACTAACTCTGGTAAAATTCTTGGAAAAGTTCGTATAAATCGAGTTTAATTGCTTCAATTAAGAAAACGTGCGACGTAAATTACACGTTAAGTAAGTTGACCATATGCTGGCAAACTGTTCAAATTCTCATAGATATTAAAGATTCAAATATCTTAACTAAAGCACTTAATTTAGCTAATTCTCTATAAATTTGAAAATCTTTCCTGCATTTTTAGGCAGTGACGTAGTACAACTGGTCTAGATATACGCTAATTGCGTGCTTATGAAGTCAGCACATGATCAAGGAATCGAAGTCGAGAGACTGAGAAGTTGAAAACTGGAAGAGAATTTTATCCTCAAGAGCGAAGAAAGAACTCTATACAATATAAACGAATCCATACAGTACCGTTATTATGCAAAGGAAAATTAACATTTGAATACGATTTATTAAAGCAATCAGCAAATAGATCACGTACTTTAGGAG
The DNA here is from genome assembly GCF_014805625.2 of Glossina fuscipes. Lineage (NCBI taxonomy): Eukaryota > Metazoa > Arthropoda > Insecta > Diptera > Glossinidae > Glossina > Glossina fuscipes. Next base: position 5,525,855 of record NW_023998432.1, read on the forward strand.
TTTTAAAGCATTTAGATCTCTTGTTATACATAAGGGATGGGTAACCCTTTACTTTACGCTTTGAACTTATAAACTTGTAAAAATTTTTGGACCCGCTAAACAGTTGATTTCTTATATTTAAGATATAGCTAAAATTTACTGTTTAACGAGTGAAATTCACGTCTTGTTCTGAGTGGAAAATCAAGCATGTTCTTTAATGCAAAAAATATGATATGATTGTGGCAACGTTAAATATTGTAATCCTTCATTAATATTAAACAGCATATCCAACATCAACGGGCAGGGGTTGTAGATCTCTTCCGAAAACTCCATTTATACGGGTACGATGATGGAGAAAAGCAATGAATTGCCCGCCAACAACCCAGGACACTAGCGAGAGATTATAATCCCTAGGACAAGAAGCTCGTCATCTGGCTTTAAACAGTTCATAACTCACTGAACACATTGGAGGTGCCTTATGAAAACCAAAATATCAGATGAGGTGGGAATATAGAAGCATGTGACGAATGCCGAAGTTCCATTAAGTTGCAATCGTGCACAAATATCCCCAACATTTTAACGACAATTAAGACTTCACCGCTTAGCGTATCTTCTCTATACTGTCTGTATATCTAGTAGCCAAATCACAGAATTTCAGAATCATGGACACATGATTTGAACCACGTTTCGGTAAATACCATTACATTATATTCAGCTCCATAAGATGAATTATAATTTTGATTTCAAAACACCAACAGTTAGAGAAGAGATAAGGCAGCGTTCAATTTTTTGAAGCTTTAAGTCCACTCGTAATAACACGCATTTACAGGTTGATGTCAGCCGTTTTCAGAATGGAAATAATTTCGGAATATATCGTCTTATATCAGCCTTCGCCATCGTAAAAAATGCAAGAACCAAACAAATGAGCTACAATATGGGCAAATAGATTAATAATTCTACTCCGATACTATCTATATCCCAATTATACGTTATGATATTATATATCAAAGAAAGAAGTAAGAAAATGCAGAAACCTCTTTTTCTCAGGGAAGAAGCCCATTAATATAACGATTCACCTAAGTTGGAAAACTTAAAGCTGTTCATCGATTTAGAGGTTCTATTTGACCAAAGATTACGTTGTAGTTTGCGCATTGACCTCTCTTTAAGTAAAGCTAGGTCCGCGCTAGGTTTCATTAACAGGTGGTCTAAATAGCGTAAGGATTCTTACATTACAAAAATCCTGTACATGTGTTTAGTTAGATCAATACTTGAACCTCTTGCCTCTGTTGTGTGGTTTCTGTCCCATAATTGGTATATGGTTTGCATTGAATCCTTTCGAAAGCAAGTGTTGTTGTTTGCCCTTAGGAACTTTGGTTGGGACCCGCTTGCCTCTCTGCCTCCTTATGAAAATAGGTTGCTTCCATTATCCTTACCATCCCTTGAGAAACATAGATTTATTCTTGGTGTTTCGTTCTTAACTAAGTTAATAAATGGTACTATCGATTCACCCACATTATTTACCACTTGTAGCTGATACCATTCTGAAATTTACCAAAAATTTTCGTGAAGAGCATACACATATTTCATAATATATGATATGTGCACCATTAAAATCAGAAACAAAGTCAAAATTTAAAAATATATTCAACTGATAATTTGCAAAGTACAGCAAATACGTTTTATGTGACAAGTATAGTTTATTACGTTACCCCATAGTATGCAAAATTCGTCCTACGGCGAAATGGCTAAATTTTTCTTTCCTTATGTATACATATCGTTATAAAAAATGTGGCATACAGTCGCAAACATTAGTTTCGGAATAGCTTCGTTTCAAAGTTCCATTCTAATCGACAATTATCTGGTTAGAAATTGTCTCTCTCACTTTGCCTTTATTTGCTGCTTTTAAAAAGTATAAAAGATTTGGTCGCGACCGAGTATAACTTTCCTACTTGTTTTACTTGAAAACAAAAATGTTCTTAGTTTACGTAGCACCGCGGACATATTTTTATACCTATTTCGTCCATTTGTAATACCAACTTAAGTGCAACAACTTCCAGGTAATAAACTGGCGAATAGGAAAACATATGGATGGATGGGTAAACAACTCTAGATCGATTTAGTGTTTCACAGCGATTAACAATGTATGCACTTTATGGGTTCTCTGAACCTTCTTTTACGCCGTTCCAGACGTTTTCTTATCGTTTCATTTATTCTAGTCTATAAGTACAGAGCAAAAACACTGTTAATTTTTTTCGGAAAACAGAAATTTTCTCACCTTACATTGGGTGGTAAGCGTGTGTCACGGCCCATTTTTTCCATATTGGACAGCGTGCAAGAACTTTCAATAATTATTCCAAGTTTGAAGCCGATAACTTCATCTTTGCAAACAGAATAATCTTTATAACATACTTAAGTCGATTGAGAATTTGATGTTGATCAAAACTATGTACATCTTATACGTTGTCTAAACCGTCCTTCTGAGAGTTACAAATATTTTGAAAAAATATATATGTAGCTCCGTCGGCAATAGTTATAAAAAGGACTAGTTTTAAGGGAAGGAAAAAGGAAAGTCTCAAGGAATCATGAAATCATCACAATACACTGGGTGCTTCACGTTTCCTAATGTGGACGAAGAAAGCTTCAAAGTCCAATTACTTAGCAGTGGTAAGGTACTTGTTAGGTGTCTTTGCTAGTTAAGTTGCAATTTATCTACACACATTTTTAAACCTTGACGTTATCTTAATGCAAAACTTCATCGCGAATCAGTTGGAAATATTTATTGTTTAGTTATTTGACTGAAACCGACTTGGAGGAAATGTTAAATTCACAGCCCATTGAAGAGGCTTCAACAAACACTGTAAATGAAAAATCTTAGTGAAGGTTTAAGAATGGCAAATCAGTTTCGCGATTTCTTTATGAACATTGATCCGTCTATGGAACGAAGTTTTATTTTTAAGGGACAAATTGCTAATGCGATTGCTGCGTATCAGTCTGAATTGAAGGAGGTTTGAAAAACTGCCAAGCAAGAGAAAATTACAAAATTCTTCAAACCATTGCCTAAGCCTTAAGATCAAAACGTCAAATCAAAACGTTCAAAAACTTCAATCAAATTGATTTTTTTATATATTTGATTTTTTTTATTTTGTTACCTAGGAACGTATCCCCTAAAAATCCAATATAAATTACCATGTAAATAGAAAACCTTATACTAGTTGTTTTAAAACTGGTAAACAATAAAAAAGAAGAAATAAAGAAGAATAGTAATAACAAAGTAAGTTTAAAAATAAATTGAAAAGTTAAAAACAATAATCCATGTATAAAGAAATAAAAAGGGAGAAAAAACAAAAAAAGGAAAAAAGCATCTACACAGCTAGCACAAAAGCACAACCGCAACAAGAACAGATCCAGGTTGCAAGTGAACGCCTAAACCATTGCAAACATGCATAAGCTTGGCAACCAACACGTTAACAACACAATATTATTTTAATAAATAAGATATTAAGAATGAAATGTTAGTTTAAGTACGACATAGGTAAATCGCGCATATTAAGCAAAGTTGCTTTAATAGACATTAAAGAGTCTGATAATGCGAATAAGTCATACACATCGTTTAGGTTTCAACAAACACCATTGAGCGGGTTAAACAGCTTACAATTATATTTATATTGACTAAGCTTAACCAAGATAAAGTGCCCAGAGAAGCGATTAGGAACATTAAAGCTTATTTCACCAAGTAATGCAGGCGAGTCAATAGCTCTATTTATTACAGTGATTAAGAAGGAACGTCTACGTTTCTCCAGAGAAGATAAGGACAATAGAAGTAACCTATTTTCATAGAAGCGAAGAGAGAATTGCTTTTGAACAAATTCAATTCAATCTGGATAGCATCATACACGAAGGAGACCACACAACAGAGGCATGTTCAAGTATAGGTCTAACCAAGCACATGTGCAACCTTTTCGTAATATAAAGATCATCAAGCTCTTTGGACCACCTCTTTATAAAACCAAGCGCGGACTTAGCTTTGCTTAACAAGAGGTCAATGTGCAAGTTAAAACGTAATCTATGGTCAAATAGAACGCCCAAACCTGTGAACTTATCGACGTCCTCCAACCTATGCGAATCAATGAAATACTGAATAATGAATGACTTTCTTCTTGAGAAAGAAAGCTTCTTACATTTATTTAGATTTAGTTTCAGAAGATTAAAAGAGCACCATGCAACCAAATTATTCAACTCACTTTGAAGGTGATGTGATTGCGATTCTAGAGAGAAGGAAGAAAATAGTTTCACATCATCAGCACACATTAAGATCTGACTGGAATTAATCACCGATGTGAGATCATTAATGTATAAATTAAATAAAATGGGACCTAGGTGGCTGCCTTGAGGTACGCCAGGCGGCACGGGGAGTTCAGCCGAGGTGATGAAGTTAAACAGAATCCTGAAGGATCTATTGTGCAGATAAGAGCTTATCCATTTCACAAAATAGGGAGGGAAGCCAGAGGCTTCGAGTTTAAAGATAAGTAAGTTATGGTTAACCAAATCAAACGCTTTGGTAAAATCAGTGTAAATAACATCTGTGCGAGAGCCACTAGAAAAAGCCTTGAAAACATGACAAGTAAACTCTAGCAAATTGGTAACCATAGATCGCCCTTTCCGAAAGTCATGCTGGTGTGGGGAAATGTGCGAATTAATGGCAAGTGCCAAAGGCTAAATCACAATTCGCTCAAACAGCTTAGGCAAGACTCTCAACTAGGCTATGGCTTTGTAGTTCTCAACAAGTTGTCTACTTCCACTTTTGTGAATGGGAATAAGAAAAGTACTCTTTCAACACAAAGGGAAAGTAAGTAAATGCAAAGGCCGGTTAAAAATCTTAAAGATAACGCTACATAACTCGACAGGGCACGATTTAAGTACACCTGATAGAATTTCATCAGGTTCAGGCGCACAACTCTGTTTTAGAGAGCTCAACTCTTTAATAACGTAATTTTCAGAAATAACCAAACTGAGAATTGAAGCCAGATTAGTTATAGGATATGGGTAGTTTGCTGATAAATCGGAATTAGTCAAAAAGTTTCGTCGGAAATATTCAGCAAAGAGATTTGAAATTTCAAAATCAGAGCCATGTGTGGAAAGATTTCTTTTCGAATTAACAAATTTAAAAAAGTATTTAGGATTAGCAAACAGAGAGGACTTAATGAACTGCAGATATCTGCAATAATATTGGTGATTGAGGGAGTTAAATCTATGCCTTGCCTTTTTGAAAATTTTTTGAAAAGCGTGTTTTTTCTGTTCCTTCCCGTAATATTTAGTTGTCTTATTAAACCATGGGGACAACGGCTTCGTGGACGGGACTGATAAATTTAATATATTGTAGAACGATGATAGTAAGCTTTCAATTGTTCCAGTTGAGAAATCAAGCATAATATGTGAAAGATGAGATTTTAAATTTGAAACTTTGATTTTATGAAAATCATAAAATTTATTTGAAAAAGTTGGATTTGGAACATTAAAACAGTTCTACGAACCATCATGCTTTTGATGAAAAGATATACACCTTGCCGGATGATATGGATCCTCAGGTAAACTAAAAGGCGGACAGCAATTTACACTAATATCAGGAAAATTGGCAAAGCAAAGATCAAGCAGTCTACCATTGCAATTAGGGGTACCATTGTATTGAACTAAATTATGGTCAAATAGTTCATTAAAGAATACAACAGCTCTACCAGATGTTGAGGTAGGAATCAAACAGCCAGAACTATCACTTTAACACCAAGTGACTTGAGGCAAATTGAAGTCACCCAACGGAATGACTATATCGGTAGGTTTAGATTGCTTGGCCACTTCACAAATGAGGCCGGCCTGTTTCTTATATGCAGAGATATCCGAATTTGGGGGAATATAGGAGCAGGTCACGTACAAGTGTTTATTAGGAAATTTTGCTGGAATGGCGATAAATTCAACGTCGGGAGTAGTGGGAAACTCAATTAAATAGAAGGGGACTGTCGCAGATATGACAATTAACCACCACCATTGCGATACAATCGATCATTTCTAAAAACTTGAAACGAATTACGGAAAAGTTCCGACGAATGTAGATCCGGCTTTAACCATGTTTCAATGAAGACCAGACAGGAAAACTCCGTGCTCACTAAATTTAGGAAGGTAGAACGAATTTTTGAATTCAGGCCCCTAAAATTTTGATAAATGAGAGAAAATGAGCCTGAAGAAATATTTCATTTTTTGAGGGAGAGGGAGCTATTGCATTAGCATTACGGGGTCAATAAATTTATATGTCATCCACAGGTGTATCAGGTGGCAGTCTTGACACAAATATTGCCTTTCTGGGAGGAACTGCCTTCAAGCATATGTCATCTGTACTAGGAGCAGCAGGGTTCACGTACGGGTAGTTATGAGTTGGAGAAAATATAGAAGGGATAACCACACTTGCACGTGCAGCTTGCACGACGTGCTCAGTTTGGCGACCAGCGTTTACACTCGAACAGTCTGGAGGAGAGGACGATTTACTGTTATCATTATTAGTTTTAGGTGATGGCGACTGAAAAGATTGAGTGACATCAGTGGGAGGAGATACCTTTGCAACTTCAACATGGCTCAAGCCAGAAGGACTTCCCGATTTTTTTGCAACTTTTATGTTACCGACCGACTCAGCCGTAGCAGAAACGCTAACATTCTATGTAGACTTTAAAGAATCGCTAACTTGCACCAACGAAACGGATTTAGGAGAACTTAGAGGTGACGAACCACACGCTACGCTACGAGTTGAAACTTTGTTAGCTGGAGAGGAAGATGACTGCGCAATATAACGACACTCATCAAACCTAGTGTTGATTATTTCAAATTTCTCCCACAAAGAGCTGCGATTTTTGCTCAAATCTGAGAAACAATTTCTCGTCTCCGATAATACCAGCACACTTTGCATGAGAAAAACGATCACACTGTCAACACGAAAGGAATCATTCAGATTCAGGGCCTGTTTTTGCAGGACAAGATCTAAATAAACAGTCCATGTCCAGTGAGAACAACAAAAGGAGGTTACGAAAAAAAAAAAACCAAAGAACAAAAAACTAAAAGATTCCACGGCACAAATTTTCAATAAATTAAAGCGAACTTCTCACTTTTTTCGCGCTGTAAATATAGAGCGAAAGCAAAAGAAACTGTACACAAAGATTAACAGAAAAAAAGAGAGACTTTTATCAAGAGCTCTAATTGTCGACTGCACAAAACCAAAATAAATTTTTTGCATAAAAGATTAATATAATTCATATAAGTTAAATTCACCTTTTATTTTTTAAAGATTTTTATAATTTAGTCATGAATAAAGCCAAAAAGCTAAGAAATACACTAAGAAATTGAAATATTAATTGCGCAGAATTAAAACGCGACTACAACCCGCACGCAGAGTTGTCAAACTTAAACATAATTGTATCTTTCTTTATACCTATCCTTAAGGGATGGGGTGTATATTTATTTTGTCAAAAATTGAGAACGCCTTTGCCTTCCATGTTTTTTACTCTTTCCTCATAAACTACAGAGACACACAATATAAATTTCCACAAAAATTTTTCTACAAAAATAGAAAGAATTAGCCACGCCCACCACTATAATGGAGCATGCAAATTTATATTTTTCAATCTCTTATAGGATAACTGTGATGGGCATAAAGGATTCGGTCACAACTGAATATATTTTACTTACTTGTTATACTTTCATTGGTGTTTGAGTTATTTACGTATGTCATGCTGTCTCTTGCTACTGTCGTTTGTTGTTGTTATTCCTTTACTAGTAGCAATGCCATTTGAGTTTTTTGGGTTTTCCTGAAGACATTCGCTACATAATGTGTTGAAAGATAAACGGTTCGTTTAAACATATGCGTGTTTAGGTTATTATTGCTAGACCATCTTAACGTAGTCACATTTCGTTCAGGTAGAGTCTAAAATTTCAAGTTGAACGATATTACGATTTCAGTACAAGTCTGTACCTGACATGGCTCCGTAAATGCTCTTGATAAGTTTCCTTTAAACTTAATAACGTTGAGTGCACTTTAAAATTAACTTATTGTTTCTGCAAGATATTAAAGTTTAAGCTTGAGTAAAGTGTTAAGAGTAGTTTTCAAAATCTATTGAAAGTATGTAAGCACGTGTATATGTATATTTCTTTGTTAATAAAATTCTCAAATTAATTGGTTCTATTAAAAACAAAAAAACTGTTACTGAAGTTCATTGAATATCGAATAATACAAAAAACTTGCATTGAAATGCTGTAAAACGAGGATTTTTAGAAAAACAAAAAACGATCACAATGCGAGGCGCATTAAATTATGGGTAAAAAACCAATAACTTCCAATGAATGAATGATTAAGGGAATGAATAGAAAAATAGAACTATAGATGTTGCTTTAAAAAAAACAAACAATGAACTCATGAGTGATGAAGTTGAAGACAAAATTCTCATAGCATGCCCATAAAATAACGAAACATTATTTATAAACATTATTTATAACAATGCTCATCATGAAGGAAAGGTTTTGGTTGCTTAGATGAGAAATAATAGCCCCTCTCCCATCGTCATTGTAATCACTGCTTTTTACAAATCTGCTTATTCGGCGTGTTAATTCTCTCAAAAGACAAGCAGAAATTATGTTTTCCATATCTCAAAAGACGTGTGCATCTACGGCGTAACAGATAGCATAAAATATACGCATTCTTTACGGGGACGAGTTTCTACACTGATACAGTCGCTTCGTCTTTATCGTTTTTTCTGCTGTTAAAGAGCTAAGGATCAAAAAAATGTAAGTGGAAAGTTGAGGCTTGGCATCGTTGACGTCCATAAGTTAAAAATTGGTCTGATCTACCCACAACCACGTCGACAGTAGGCACAAAATTATAAGCTACAGTCAGAATTATGATTGTGATAAATGAGTACGCATTCGACAAAAATGTACAGTTACTGAAGAGATGATTCAATGAATGTTGAACAAGCTGCAAAATCGTCTATAATTGGAATTATTAAGACTGCATGACGAGCTGAACATAATTTTCGCGTTTCCCATTTCTAAATGTGATTATTTGTTGTCTACGGTTAAGGCGTTTAACTCATGTTAAAAACATACATAAGTGCAACATTAAAAAATGTTTGCGCCGTTATAAAAATCCAAGATCAGGCTTTCTTCAGCTCGATCATAAAATGCTTTTAGTTAAGGAAACACCCATATAAATACAAATGAAGGGCTATATAGACACAAATGAAGAGCTGTATAGAATACCCTCCGCACTTATTAAAATACTATGCACATATAAAAAAACAAGATGACAACATCGTATACATTTAATTAACATGTGTCCAAGAAAGTTCACATAAAAAGATCATGGCGTGGCAATAATTGCAATGACGACCAAGCAGAGTCGGACGAAAGAAAAAGGAAAAGCATTAAAACTGTATGCAAGGAAGCATTTTATTTATACCAAAACAGGAAAAAGAAAAGAGAGCAAACGGAGAACACACATTTAGGTGAATTTAGTTAAACACGTAGTTAAAAAATGCGCGTTTCTTCAGTTTAATCTCAACCGTTTGACTTTATTGCTTATGTACGACATTTATACCTTACTGTATACATTTCTAATATTTGTCGTATATTTTTAGTTTGCGGCGTTGAAATTATGGTACATACTCCTGTGCATTAACAAGACATGAAAAAAAGAAGACAAAAAGTTAACTCATACCACAGTCCGCACATATAGAGATGTTGGGTAAAACAACGTAATCGTTGTGAACGAATTTTGAATACTCACCGCATCAAATATGTAAAAGTCTCGAACGTGGCAACAGAGATGATGTGTAATCGTCGAGTGGTGGATTACGTGAAACCGAAAATCCTTTAATCAACTTATATATAAGCACTTGGGACTTTTTGTTTAGCTGCCGATATCCACAATTGTTTTCTACAATTTTTTTTTTTTTGTTTTCCATTTTGCAGTGTCGAAAATGTTTTAAATTGTGAATTTAATAACACAAGTGATACGTTCCAGCCCTTTGTTCCAATTTATTTTCAAACAAAAAATGTAATTTGGTTAAAATTGTACGACAAGTGTCCGATTTCAGCTTTCACACTCTGTAAAAGGCCAACAAGCGAAAGCTAAAAACAAATAAATCCACAGCGAGTGATGGCCGAATAGATGGACGTAGGCAAACTGATTCGGAGTGACATGCTAATCAAGAGCGTAATGTAAACTATGTTCAAGGTTTACATTTTTTTTTACGAATATCTTCCATATCGGACGGATTCACACAATAAATTGACGAGCAAAGTGATGCGAATAAACCACTTTCGAAATTCATGCTTTCAACAAACTTAGTATTACCTTCAAATATTTCAACAGTAGATATAAAACTAAAGAAAGATACACTTAAAAATTTCACTTCTTTGCCTTATATTTCATTTTAATGTTCAAATAATATGAGGAGGACTGAATTTTTTTGTATGGTCTCGTTTTGAAAAATCCAAAACAAAAAGGCCTTTCTGTTGAATAAATATAAACACAAATTTAATGTATACATAAAAAGCGTATAGCGGAGTACGCCATCATTGCATTTCACTTTAGCCCTATCATAGTGCGTATTTGTTACGTACATTTACATACTAGATCTAGGCCACATTTCAAATCGCGTCTGGCATATGGATTTAGCATTATCGTCGTTAACATCATCAGTTGCTTTAGCCAAACTAAAAACATATTATCGGTAAGGTCGCTGTGCTTGTGTTTATGTACATATTTTTATATGTATCTTTGTTGTATTTGTTCACTTAATGTCACAGTCCAATATTGTACTTGCTGACGATGTTGCTGCTGTTTTTTCTTCTTTTTTGTTCTTAATGACACTCATGGCATTGATGTGTTGTTGCTGGCGGCTAAGTCAGTAGCGAAAGCGATTGCACATCTTGCATTTACGTTTATTGTTTTTCTTGTTATTGTTGCTTTTTCTCTGTGCTTGTTGTTATTGCTTTTATTTTGGTTTTAGGTTCGACTCTCGGCATTATTATTGCAATAGCGCTCAAGTGTTTGCTTTTGTTTTTATTTGATTTTTTCTTCACTCAAGTGACTGACTACATCGTGTCTACATTATATGCGTCTCACTCTTCGCTTACATGATATATATGGGGCATCTATAGAAGACTATCCATACATAGTTGTACAGCATATAGAAATTGTTAAGACTTATTATAAAAACAATGAACAGAGGAAGGATTATTGCTACTTCGGGGTAAAGGAAACACATTTGATGTTCTTAAACGATTTGTACGTGAACATATATAACTTTTGGACGTGGTTTGCAGACTGAAAATTTTTGAACATGACAATTGCAATGCCGATCAAGTGAGAACGTTACAGAAGCATAATAATACATTATTTTTTATGGCAAAAATTAGATGATTTCGACATGGACGATATGTATCTTCAACAAAATGGTGCAATATGCCGTAAATTTTCTAACAAAATCAATTTATTGGGAGAAAAGTCCAAAGTCATCTCCAAAAATGCTTATGTCAACTTCCCGCAAAGATCATCCGATATAACTCTATTGGATTTTTTACTTTAAGATTATGTTGGCTTACTACATTAAATCACGAACTCTCAATGATCTAATTCGCCGAAATTAGTCGCATTATTGTTGAAAAGAGAGCAGGTTTATGTGGAAAAGTAGCAAAAATTGGTGTTTCAACATTGAGTCTTTACAGGTGCTCAGACGCGGTCCTACCTTAGCCAGTCTTGAATTGAGTTTAACAATCAACATAATTCGTTCGTTTTGAATTTTGTTTGGGTTAACGTCACACTTATATGATAAAGTCGTTTGAGGCTGTGCTCTTAGTGGATGCCAATGTTTTTGATGTGTGTTTGCTGGGATATTAAAACAGTATGGATACTTACTGGAGCGCACGTTTCCTTTCTAAGTGTAAAAGTAAGGTGTACACTTTTTGCAGTTTTAACGCTTATTTTCTATTTATGGATGCACTACTTTGGGATGGTAATCTAGCGGGACACCGTGATGGTATTTGCATGTATACTCATAACTGCTACATATGATAGGAGGAGATCATAAAATAGTGCCTTGTGGAACGTTTATTGAGATCTTTCTGGTGTCAACAAAGGAGTTACCCGTTTCTCAGCAAAGCTTGTGTATTAGATGCTGATTTATGGTACACTTTATATAAGAATACTTCATGCCATACTTTGTCAAATGCTTAAGGTATATCAATAAAAATGCTGAACAGTACTTTTTTCTTTCTTGTTCAATGGTGCCATGGAATGTCCTGAACCCAAATTGATATTGTGGGATTGTATTACGTGCATTGATATAAGAGGTAAGGTTTTTCAGTAGTACATTGTCTTCTGAGGATGCGGTTTTCTTGTATTCATTTTTATATACCGGCAGGGCTCTTATAAGTAACACTAAGGGTTCTATTAAGTATCACTAAACGGGAGGGGCAGCACACTGAGCAAATGGTTTCGATTAAATTCTATAAGGCAGATAGTACTCATCTGTATAAATTTCTTTGAGCTGCCTTGCATTGGACATTGTTTAATCTCACTTTCTAAAAATGCAAATTGGTCCATTACAGTTTTTTGTGCCCTCTATTGGATAATCTCTTAATTTGAAGCAGCTTTTGGGTTATCGAAACAAACAGTATATCTATATTTCTACTTTTAATAAAGGTCCCCACCTCTAGTTTGTGTTGTTTAAAGCCGTTCGCATTCCAATGACATATTTTCAACGATTTCATTTTTTACTTATGATAACTTTAGGAAATTTTACATTTTAAGCAAGTGTTGCACCATCCTTTGCATGCCTATTCTCATATTTTTCATTCTAGCGATGAATGACTTCGTATTTTTTATGTATGATACTATTGAACCTTTTAAGGAGCTTGATTGTACCGAGGATTGGACAAGAATTCGTCACATTTTGTATCAATCTATTTGGTTTTGCATTAATCTATAAGTTTGGGCTGGTTTAAATACTCGTTTAAGCAAGACCCCTATCTTATTTATATAATTTGCTCAAGTTTGACAACCCTGCATGCGTCTTATAGTCGCCTTTTTATTCTGTGCAAGAAATATTTCAATTTTTTTAATGTATTTCTTAGCTTTTTTGCTTTATTCGTGTTTAATTTTAAAAATTCTCTAAAAGAATAAAGTGTGAATTTAACGTATATGAATATAATATCTATTTATGTGAAAAAATCATTTTGGTTTAGTGTAAACAACAGTTGAGCTCTTAGTAAAAGTCTATCTTTTTGCCTGTTAATCTGTGTTTACAGTTTTTTACCATTCGCTCTATATTTACAGTGGGCAGGGAAGTGAGAAATTTACTTTAATTTGCTGAAAATTTGTGCCGTGGAATTTTTTTTAGTTTTTCTTTTTCTTTTTTTCTTTCATAAGCTACTTTTGTTGTTTTCAATGGACATGGATTGCTTATTTACACCATGTCGTGCGAAAACCGGCCCTGAATCTGAACGATTCATTTCTTGTTGGCTGTGTGATCGTTTTCGACATGCAAAGTGTGCTGATATTGCAGGCCGTGCTCCTGATGCAGTCCTTGACCCTTCTAAAGGTTTACGATGGTCATGTCCTGACTGCAGAAAACGCGACATTGATTTCTACAAACTCTTCACGGAGACGAGAAATTATTTCTCAGATTTGAGCAGAAATCGCAGCTCTTTGTGGGAGAAATTTGAAATAATCAACACTAGGTTTGATGAGTGTCGTTATATTGCGCAGTCATCTTCCTCTCCAGCTAACAAAGTTTCAACTCGTAGCGTAGCGTGTGGTTCGTCACCTCTAAGTTCTCCTAAATCCGTTTCGTTGGTGCAAGTTAGCGATTCTTTAAAGTCTACATAGAATGTTAGCGTTTCTGCTACGGCTGAGTCGGTCGGTAACATAAAAGTTACAAAAAAAACGGGAAGTCCTTCTGGCTTGAGCCATGCTGAAGTTGCAAAGGTACCTCCTCCCACTGATGTCACTCAATCTTCTCAGTCGCCATCACCTAAAACTAATAATGATAACAGTAAATCGTCCTCTCCTCCAGACTGTTCGAGTGTAAACGCTGGTCGCCAAACTGAGCATGTCGTGCAAGCTGCACGTGCAAGTGTGGTTATCCCTTCTATATTTTCTCCAACTCATAACTACCCGTACGTGAACCCTGCTGCTCCTAGTACAGATGACATATGCTTGAAGGCAGTTCCTCCCACAAAGGCAATATTTGTGTCAAGACTGCCACCTGATACACCTGTGGATGACATATAAAGTTATCGACCCCGTAATGCTTATGCAATAGCTCCTTGCCCCTCAAAAAATGAAATATTTCTTCAGGCTCATTTTCTCTCATTTATCAAAATGTTAGGGGCCTGAATTCAAAAATTCGTTCTACCTTCCTAAATTTAGTGAGCACGGAGTTTTCCTGTCTGGTCTTCATTGAAACATGGTTAAAGCCGGATCTACATTCGTCGGAACTTTTCCGTAATTCGTTTCAAGTTTTTAGAAATGATCGATTGTATCGCAATGGTGGTGGTGTTTTAATTGCCATATCTGCGACAGTCCCCTCCTATTTAATTAAATTTCCCACTACTCCCGACGTTGAATTTATCGCCATTCCAGCAAAATTTCCTAATAAACACTTGTACGTGACCTGCTCCTATATTCCCCCAAATTCGGATATCTCTGCATATAAGAAACAGGCCGGCCTCATTTGTGAAGTGGCCAAGCAATCTAAACCTACCGATATAGTCATTCCGTTGGGTGACTTCAATTTGCCTCAAGTCACTTGGTGTTACAGTGATAGTTCTGGCTGTTTGATTCCTACCTCAACATCTGGTAGAGCCGTTGTGTTCTTTAATGAATTATTTGACCATAATTTAGTTCAATACATTGGTACCTCTAATTGCAATAGTAGATTGCTTGATCTTTGCTTTGCCAATTTTCCTGAGATTCGCGTTAATCTTTAACTTTCGTTTAGTTTACCTGAGGATCCTTATCATCCAGCATTGGGTATTTCCTTTCATTACAGCATGCTGGTTCGTTGAACTTCTATAACGTTCCAAATTCAAATTTTTCTCACATCTTTCTCATATTGTGCTTGAGTTCTCAGTGGGAAGTATTGATAGCTTACTGTCGTCCTTCTGCAATATATTAAATCAAGCTATTTCTGCATCCGTTCCGATCAAGCAGTCCCATCCGCGAAGCAAGCGTCCCCCGTGGTTTAATAAAACAATTAAATATTACAAGAATAGGAGAAACAAGCTTTTCAAAAAATTCTCGAAAAGTGGTTCTTCTTTCGACTATTTCGCTTACTCTGTGGCAAGGCATAAATTTAATTTCCTCAACCGCCAATACTATTGCAGATACCTTCAGTTTGTTAAATCCTCCTTGTTTGCTAATCCTAAATACTTTTTAAGTTCGTTAATTCCAAAAGAAAAATCTCCATAAATCCCTCGCATGTGTCTTTTAATGGCTCCGAGTCCTCGGATGATTTTGAAATCTCAAATCTCTTTGCAGAATACTTCCGACAGAACTTTTCAACTGTCAATTTTGGTTTATCAGCAAACTATCCATATCCGATTTCTAATTTGGTTTCTATTCCCAAGTTAGTTATATCTGAAAATGACGTTTTTGTAGGTTTGAGCTCTCTAAAATATAATTGTTTGCCTGGATCTGATGGAATCGCTTCATGCGTACTTATATCTTGCGCTGGCGAACTATGTGGTGTTATCTCAAAGATTTTTAACTTGTCCTTGAATTCAGGTGTTTTCCCTTCGTGTTGGAAGAGTAGTTTCCTTACTCCTATTCACAAAAGTGGTAGTAGGCAACTTGTAGAGAACTACAGAGACATTGCCAAGTTGAGTGTCTTGCCTAAGCTGTTCGAGCGAATTGTGGCTCAGCATATAGCCTTTTCCATGAAATCGTATATTTCTTCTCTCCAACATGGTATTCGAAAGGGTAGATCTACGGTCACAAATCTGTTACAGTTTACTTCTCATGTTTTCAAGCCTTTTTCTAGTGGCTCTCGCACTGATGTCATATACACTGAATTTAGCAAAGCGTTTGATTTGGTTAACCATAGACTACTTATCTTTAAACTCCAAGCCTCTGCCTTACCTTTCTTCTTAGTGGAATGGTTAAGCTCTTATCTGCATGGTAGATGATTTAGGGTTTTATTTAACCTCATTACCCCGTGACGTCTGGCGTACCTCAAGATAGCCACTTAGGGACCCATTTTATTTAATTTATACATTAATGATCTCACATCGGTGATTAAATCCAGCGAGATCTTAATGTATGCTGATGATATGAAACTACTTTCTTCCTTTTCCGTAGAATCGCAATCTCATCAATTTCAAAGTGAGTTGAATAATTTGGTTGCATGGTGCTCTTTTAATCTTCTGAAACTAAATCTAAATAAATGTAAGAAGCTTTCTTTCTCAAGAAGGAAATCGTTCAGTACTCAATATTTCATTGATTCGCACAAGTTGGAAGACGTGGATTCGTTGACAGATTTAGGCGTTCTATTCGGTTATGTCTCAATTGGCATATTGAGCTCTCGTTAAGCAAAGCTAGCTCCGCGCTTGGTTTTATAAAGAGGTGGTCCAAAGAGCTTGATGATCCTTATATTACGAAAAGGCTTTACATGCGTTTGGTTATACCTATACTTGAGTATGCCTCTGTTGTGTGGTCTCCTTCATATAGGTGCTACGTAGATTCAATTAAATCTGTTCAAAAGCAATTCTTGCTGTTTGCCTTTAGGAATTTTGGTTGGGACCCGATTGCCCTTCTTCCACCCTATGATAATAGGTTACTTCTATTATCCTTACCGTCGTATATAGATTTGTTCTTGGGGTTTCCTTCTTAGTTAAATTAATAAATGCTACAATTCACTCGCCCGCATTACTTCGTAAGATAGGTTTTAAAGTCCCTAACCGCTTCTCTAGACACTTTATCTTGATAAAGCTTAGTCAATGCAAATATAATTACGAACTGTTTAACCCGCTCAGAGTTGTTTGCAAGAATCTAAATGACGTCTATCACTTATTCTGATTAACGTACCCTTTAAAGTCCATTAAAGCAACATTGCTTAATACACGCGATTTACCTATGTCGTACTTGAACTAAATTTTAACTTTAAAAGTGATTACGAAAATTAATTGTATTATCGGTTGTCAAGCTTATGCATGTTTGCGATGGCTTAGGGGTTCACTTGCAATTTGGTCCTGTACCGGTTGTGGGTGTGGCTCTATGCTAGTTGCTAGGCAAACCCGTTTATTTTTATATTAATTTTCTTATGGTTATTTTTTACAAATTGTTTATCTTTACGTGGACTTCTTTATTTTGGGTTGAAATCCCACTTGTTTTTGTTTACATTTTGAAGTTTGTATCCCGAAAACTAAAATTATGCCTCATTGTGGCAGTCTCCATACTTCATCGATGATCAATAATAATGTACATTTCGTCACATCACTAACGGGTCGTAGGGTGCAACAATTATTTGTATTTTCCTAAAGACGTTTTTCTATAACCTCGATAAAAATTAAATATTTTCTCACAACTTAAGATATAATAGAGATGATTTACTTTTTTCTTTTAATTATGTTCTGAAATTTGAATGTAGTCTTCGGATCACACAAGATTATGAAAGAATTGTACTATATAACATAATAAATTTGTGACAACTATTCCAAGTCGCAAGATTGTAACACATTCAAAAAGTGGACTCTTTGAAGGGGAAAAACACAAAACAAAAATTTATAAGAGCGATATAGGCATGTATTGGTATGCTCTCACTGAATTCGAGCTATATAGACTCAGCAACTACATTACAATTTAATTTACTTTGCAACGACGATTATTGAATGCTCTTAACGGAATCACAAAATGGTTCTACTCTGATAGTGAATAACAAAATTTGGTCAATTCAATTATATTAAAAAATATACGAAACATTTTATTAGATGTGTTTGAAAAAACACCTTCCTATTATTTATTGATCAATGCTACTCAAAGAATGTGATAACACATTCCAAACAAGCACCAATAATTACTATTGCTTGCCCGAAAATATATCCTATTCAGCATTGTCCAAATGAAAAATAATCTTTTTGATTGGGCAAGTTCGGACTTGCTTTAAAAATTCACGAAATACGATTGGCGGGTAGCAACCGTTTGTTTCCAACCATACGTTTTCAGTTTCAGCGATCTTGAAAGATGGTAGAAAGCGGCAGTATATCAATCGAATAACTCGCTGCGCCGCATCAAATGTTCCCAAATAATCAAATACAATACATCTGATATGGTGATTACTTATACCCACAATCTTATTTTGATCATTCTCAGTTCTGAATCTCCCTCAGTTTTCTATATCTTTGGAGTTAAATTCAATTTTTCCGGATTTTATACGAAATTCGATGCATTCCCTTTCTGCAGATGTCAACTAATAAGAAAAATTTAATAATTTCACCCTTTCATTGCAGTTTTTCATAAAACACATGATGTACGTGTGATATTCTGGGGCATTCAAGCCCCATGGCGGACATGCTTAAATCGATTCAAAATTCGATGCTGAGCAAGAATATGTATATTTTTGGGGGTCGCTGAAGCTTCCTTCTGGGCGTTGCAAACATTTTCATAAATGGAATGTACCCCTCATCCCTCGGTGATGGATGTAAAAAGCCGCGCTCACCTAATATTTTTTTAGTCTTTCTTAAGATAACGGTTCTGGGTACAAGACGTTCGATCCCGGCCGAACATGATTTTCTTACTTATTTGGTTTTCTTAAAGCGACGTTTATTAATATAGAAAACAAACATGTAGATACACCTAAGGCCCTTCTTTCTGAGATTTGAAAGAAGTTGTACTCTCGTTGCTTAAACAAAATCCCAACAATACTTGTGTAAAAATTCTAAAATCCAAGTCAAATGAAAACTTCATTGTAGTTTTATTGTAGTTTTCTAAAGGTTGAAATAGAAAATGGAACATTTCGACACTTTCGACTGCCTAAAACTCAGAAAATACTTGCGCTATTGGATTGATTTCTCATGTAATACTTGAAAATATAATAGATTTTCTTTGATTTTCTGTATATTCTCTAAAACATTTCGGTATCTTACTAACTTGATAATTCAAATAATCGCATCAACATGTAACTACGCAACGAAATCCCGACAAATGTCGAGACAGCAGTTGTTTTTTCATTCGCACCAGTATGAAACAGTATCGTACAATAAATGAAATCAAATGGAATCGGAAATTTGTGCCGATTGCCGATACTCAGCGATTTTAAATGCAAAGACGTAAAACATTTCTGAGAACTCATATTTAAGAACTCAATTGGTCTAACACAACTTCACCGTTGGTTAATCAAGTAATTTAAAACACTGTTTTATTCTTCAAATCTACTCGATATTTGCTACGGCACTTGGTATAAATAAAACACTCATGTCCGTTCAGTAGTTCATTTAACTTTTTGGTAAGTTCGGGATAATGGTTTCGGAAATTTATGATTGAAGGATAATAATAATTAATTCCTCAAATTTAGGAAAAACGTATTTATACAACGTACAAATTTTTTAAAACGTATTTCAAACCGAACGTGATTAGATTAACTAAGTTAACAAAAAAATTCTGGTTACTGTTTTAATTTAATTCTAGTAAAACAGGAATATTCTCTTATTATTTTATAATAACGGGGATGATTTGAAATCAACAACAGTTAAAATAAATTGAGTTCAATAGAATGCAACCCTAAATAAAATAAAAATTGTATGTATATTATAAGGAAAAAATGGAAACGTCTACATAATGAGTAAAACACTCTTTACTTTGGATTTCGATAATGCACACATGCATACAATTATGGGTATGTACATACGTGCATACATAAAGTATGCACAGAGGAAAAAAAGCCAACAAAAGATATGAGTTTTAGAAAAAAAAATTTAATTAAAATCTTAATTACGCGTACAAATACCATAAATTCATTAAATGCAATGTACTTTCACATATAAGAATGTAGTATGCTTACACATACATGCACTTAAATCAACCAAGCGTTAAAAATCGTCTGAACAATATACTCACATACCAATAAATCTACATGTTATGTTATACGACAAAAAAATAAAAATAAATAAAAAAATACAACGGCTTACCAAAGTGTCTTCAGTATATATCTGTGTAAAATGAAATTGCATAAATACATATATAAATATATCATACTCTCTACATATATTTTATTCATTCGTGCAAGTGTGCACATAAATAAATATATCTAATGGTAATTGTGGTATATACTAGCCATCGACAGCCACAGATTTATATACGTGTAGTGTAATCTTTCTAAGTGCGCAATGTGTTCATAAGCTAAAGTAAAAAGTTTAAATTGAATTTTGCAGAATTTTTGCTCACAGAATTTTGATCACGGTTTCCCGTTTCATTACATTTTTTTTTATTAAAGGTTTGGGATAAATCTTGTAGGCAATATTTTAATTTAGTTTTGCGCCTTTCTTTAAAGTTTTTTTTTTGCTTAGAACTTAAAACGTTCTTTTTTAAAATTTTATTCTCTGTAATTTTAAATTTTCCTATTCTCCATTGAAGCACGTTTGCAGTACCCGAAAATAAATGTCAAAGGCCATGGCCGTTTATCCACCTGCTGTTAATAATCTTATACGCACAAAAATTAAGATTAAATACTAATGCTACTTGCATATATTTACAGATTTACTTCAAAAAAAAAATTTGAAAATAGATGCCATCGTCTTCCTAACGATTGATTTATGGATGGGTTTGTTTTCATATATCTCGCCGTCACAAATTTCGGGATCGAAAATTAAATCTGGCGCGTATATAAATTAAATTTAGTAGACAAAATGTAACTGCACACTATCCACTTACAATTACTAAAACAATAAAGGAACTTGAAAAATACGAGCATATGATTTTTGTAAACTTAAATTACAACCTATCGCATATAGCCAGTAACTTGACATGTATAATATCTATTACCAAATTAATTTAGAAATCGCTGAAAAAGTTCTCAGCGGTTAACCAACTTACAAGCTTCCAACTAGAAGCCTTACACTTGTTGTAAATTTAGTTCACATGAAGGACATCGGCTTAACGCAGTCCGTTTCTCGCCGCTCTATTTTTCATCACTACTTTTACACACTCAACTCAATTTGGAAATTATCTCGTAACTAACGTACTTGATTTCTTTGTTTCTTAAAATCATATAAAAACTGCAAATGTGAGACTCTATTCATCTAAATTACTGGATAGATAACTGTCTCTCTATATGTCGGTGTGTGCTAAAAATACAATTTATTTTTAGCTTATATTTAGAGCCATTTATAAATATATATTTTCTTACATCTTTGCTTTATGAAATTTCCTATATTTGCCTGTTGTTGCTTGTCACAAGCGCATTAGGAGCTGTTAAGTCTCGTTGTTTTCAACGTTTCCTACATGTATTAACAACGACTCAACGACGACAACTTTATTAAACATTAGATTTTGTTGTAATCTTCATAACAAGATTTTTCAGAATTAAAATATATACTATTTCAAAAAACAAAAATCTTGATATCAAAAGATTATTTGTTACACAGGAATTGGTTTTACTCATGATTTCGATCGACAGGCAAATCGTCGTATCAAAATTTAATGTTTACTAGTATGCATCAAATATATAAAATGATAAGTAATAGGTAAATGGGAGCTTAATGTGCGATGCAGCTCTATCATCTTATACACATATAAGGCGGATTTTAACAAGCGTACACAACTAAAATTATTTGACTAGTTACTCTTGCTAATAATTCCCAGGCATACATTTTTTTCGGTTGCATTCTCCAACGTAGTTCCCTTCCCACGATATCATCAATCTAAAGCTTTCGATGTTTTGTAATTGATCGATTTTTCAAGACTAACACAATACGCTTCAGTTCCCACAGTGCTCTCATCATTTGATCCAAACCCTTCTCTCTAGTGTATACTTGTGAGATTTTCACATATATATTAGACTAACTGGGAACCAAATCTGGAATGTGTGAGGAAGAATTCAACCAACGACTTGTGACATGATGTATTTGCTCTACTGTGAGTAAACACCGTACCCATTTAAAAAACAACTTTTTCATACGCTAATTTCCACGCAAAGTAACGAACATACTGCATTTTGAAGATTTTAGGGATATCGAGGGAAGAATTTCCATAACACTGCTGAGTTTGAACGATATATTTTTGCCTCAAAAAGCAATCTATCAATACATGAAATTCAGATTTTTCTATTATTTCCAGAACAGCAAAACTAGCGACACTAAAATCAGGGTACTTCGTTGACAACTGATCAAAATGACATGAAGTCATCAGAGACGTTCTTAGATGATTCATTCTTTCTAAAGGTAATGTCAATTATTATTTCAAGATGATATCTATGTGGGAGTACCGGGAATTAGTGATAGACGAAAAACTACCCCTATCAAAGTAATAATCGCGTCTAATAGTTTTGTAAAAACATATAAAAATTCCTAGAAAAAGCATTTCTATATGTGATATAAATTGCATACAGAAATTCTAATGTTATATCGAATTTAAATGGCTATGTAACATACAACGCGTACTTCAACATGTTTCAAATTTTTCACAAACTATGTGTTACTCTAAAAACGTAACATAAATAAACATGATTTTAACAGATCTGAATCGGTTCTGCTATTCTTTCTACTAAAAATATATCCCGAGCAAAGACGAGCACCGCCCATTGCGAGTATGTTTGGCCAAATAAGTAGTTTTCAAACGTGCTTAACCATATTCACACTGTGGAAATGTAACTACCAACAGTTCCTCCGCAAGTATTCCCCTTCCAAAAAGTTGCTTACCCAAAAAACCTACTTTAATATACAGAATAGAAAGGAATTGCCAAAAATTGCAAAGAATAAAAAGGATAATATGATTCGCTGTTCTACAAAATTGTACAAATGAGATCAGCACGCTCACAAAATTTCCGAATCAAAATAAAATATAAAAGATGTTGTTACTTCGTTCTAAGCACAAAAATGTGAAGATAGAACGAAATGTCAAACGTATTCCTGAAACAGTTGCACTTTATAAGAACACTACCTGTGGGGTTGATATTCTCGACCGAATGGCTAAAAATTATATCCTGAAAGCAAGATCCTGTGGATGGCCCCTTCAGGTATTTTATAACATATCGCATTTGATCAATATCTCGACAATGTACGAGGAGACAGCTGGAGTAGGGATATCTTGAAGCATTTTTTCTTTATTTAAATATTCAATTTATTGTCTGAACTATTAAGTTTAAATGCTCGACAATTTTGCGAAATTTTACTATTAAGAAAAATAAAACTGAAAATATAAAACGGGAAGTGTACCTCCTAGGTAGGTGCTACATGCAAATGATGCATTGTTAAAAAGATGAATTTCAGAAACAAAAGGTATATATAGTCAATAACCGCAAGTCTCATAATATCAGATAGTAGCAGATAATATCAAGAAGAGCTTAACAAGCCTAAAATGATATATACAGTAAATGCTAACTCACCAATTTAGCTGTTAATTGTGAACGTATTACTAAACCTGTCAGGACCGAACCTGCACAGCTCCTATTCGGGTGTTTTATGTTAAATACACTTCCTTTTTTCTTATGCCTTTACTCTTTTATGACTTCGATATGCAATATTATGTTATGTAAATTTATGTAATTTTCTTATATGCAGCTATGAGTTGCTAACTAAACAGAGTTAAGCTGCAATTTAGCAAAAGAACCCTTACGTTTATATATCATGTTGACTGAATTGTCAGATTATTTGATAAAATACGTCTGCTTTAGTGTTCAAATTTACTTACAAACATGTATGTCAAAATTTGGTATTTTGTTGGTGCTAAAGAATTCGTTGTAATTTGAATTTATTCTTCATTATTTACCTTGATGTTGTCTGCATTAAGAATAGGCAAACAAATCGCGCACTTTTGGTATACTCGGGTAGACCGAACCGAGCAAGAATACATCCGCATTCTCTAAAAATTATTATTGAGTGCCAATGTATAAGAACGTTGTTGGTTCCGCCGTATTTTCAGTTATTTAGTCGTACAGGTAAATTTTTAGTTGGCTTAGAGTGACATATTAGTATGTTATATATGAAAGTGGCTAGGTTTCTGCAAATCACGAAGGAATAGCAATTATTACATAAATATAGAATATTTAGCTTGGAAAGTGTACAATTGCGAATAAGTAAATGCCTACATTCTGTTAGGGAGTCAGCTAATCAACCAATAAATCGATCTTAATTTATGTCGTATATGAATTCATAAAAGAAGTAGTAGTGCTTTCCCTATTCAATTTTATGTTAGTACAAGTACCAATTTTCATACCATACACTACCTATTGTTCATGGGCATCCGATCAATTCAGAATCACTTGCTGAATCGATCTAAGTTTGTCTGTTTTTTGTTCTCTTATTCACATATGGCGCCATATTTTGAAAAGACGTTATGTGCATAGCTGATGTCGGGTATCTAACGGTAGGTCGCGGCCGAATACGACCTGCAAGACAATATAGAAACCATAGAGAACTGGGCTACGGAAGGGTATATGGTTGAGAAAATATCAAGGTCAATATACCCAGTGTTTATCACTCAATTCTACAAAACAAATGATAAACTTAATATGCCTTTTTTTCTCTAATATCAAGTGAAGGCATCACTGTTGCAAAATCGGCCAAAATATAATACGAAAATTTTTAAATAACAACATTTAAAAATAAAATGCCTTACATGTTACATAAAATTTAAGTTTTACGATAAATTCTTAATAAGGAAAAATAAAATTAATTTGTCAAATGTAATTTTTGTGTTTTACAAGAAATAATAGAATATGGAAAGTAAATGGTTTTAAAAATCAAAAAATGCGCTTATATTTAATTAAAATTAATAAAAATTAGGGAAATTGTAGCAAGCTAAACAAAAATGGTTTAATAACAAGATCATTAAACGAACTTGTTGCCATTTGCCTTTTACGTTTTCATGTTCTAGTTTTATGGCTTTTTAATGGCATTTTTTTTTTTTTGGTCCTGCAACAACATATCGGACAACCTAAACAATCTATACAATAGGACTTGACAGTTAAATATATGCGCATAAAGTATAGTAAAAAAACTACAACGCTATGGCTAGGCTAATTGACAGAAACAAGTGGAAGGATTTAAACGAAGTGAACTATAGAACAGTTTATAATATTGTAACTAATTTAGAGTAATTGCAATTGGAATTTGTCAATCATTGAGATTAATGAACGCTTTCGACTAAAAGTAAAATTCAATTAATATCAACTTAGCTAGTTAAACGAGGAACCATTTTACGCGGCAAGTGACATCTGGCCTCTTTTTAAAGAACAAGAAAAAAATAAACAAATAAATACATAAGTAAGGAAACAAAAAAGCGCCTTCACACTTTAATAATTTTAAAGGGGGTAAAGTGAACGATGCACACGAACTACGAAGCATATATGCCAAATACATGGCCTACCATACATACACACATTTTTTTGATGAATCATTTAGGATGATATTGTAATGCACCTTGCTTCATTCTAAAAATGAAAAATGTTAAAAAATGTTCTTTTGCAATCTGCAATTGAGAGCAAATTATTAAAGTACCTGGTTTGTGACCGCCTAAATTTTGTTAGAAAAATGGCACGCGGAACAGCTAATCCTATCAACATTTTGAAATCAGCTACTGAAAGCAATATCAATTTAATATATCACTTTATTAAAAGTAAAATCTACTTTCCTTTTCTAAAATAGACCCGATCTAAGAATTTATTTCATTTATCTAAACTAAGAATAATAAGAATATTATTATTAATACCCAAATGTATCTATTATGTATATGATAAAGAAATTATTTAATCAGTCTTATTCTGAACGGCATCACGGAGACGTATAGTAGGCACAAGCAAATATCAAACCACTTTTATGACTTCTCGTGACATTTTGTTATGCTGAAGTCTAATCGTGAATTCGTAGACTTTAAAAAACATTAGATATTTGCGCCGAGCTCTTGAGCACGCGGCTAAGAATTTTTTGTATCATAATGAAGCATAACGTAACGATTTAAAAAGATGCTTTTTAAAATGAAGTGATTAAGGAAGTGGCTGCTCCAATGACGAAATTGAGCAAACTCAGAATCTTATTCTGATCAACAACATATACGCTGTTTGTGGAAGGCGGATGTCACACGCGGAAAGACACATTTATTTACTCTTTCATTTATTTTTTACGTTGAGTATAAACGGAAACCAAACTGTAACAATATTTATTTATGATAGAGGGCGCATGATGTGAAAAAAGCATTCGAAACATTTACAAGTGATGGCATCATGTCTAAACTTTCTTTACTTTGTTTCTCTTTTTCTTTGTCTAGTTTCTTCTCTAGTTTTCTTCTCTTTCGTTAGGTTAAGTTCAGAAAGTAGGTTGAAACACAACTTCAAAGCGATTAGCAATAATATAAAGCAAAGGGATCCAATGTGTAGTGTCATTATATTACCGCTCAGCGTAAATAATTAAAAGCTATGTAGGCCATTGCTCTTTTGTCGGGGGAGTGGAGGAAAATTTTACAGGAGTAAACCAAATCAATTTTAGAGACCCGGACCAACTGTTATTGACAATATGGTCCACAATATTCCACTGGCTAACATTGCTGATTCTCCGGATGTAGTTTTGTTGCTCAGATATGCAAAAAATTTCCTAATTCTTTGATCAAAAACTAGAATAGCAACAGGAAGTAACACTTTTTGTGACTATCGAATATTCTGCAGCTAGTAATACTTTTGTGGCTATTCAAATACTTTTCCAATTTTTCAAAAAGTGAAAACTTCAAGTAAATATTATCCACTTAAGCAGCCGGGTAGGCAAGGAATCCCAAGTAACAAGTCAGTGGTCGTGGGCCGAGTTCTCAAGTACGACAGAATTTTCAATCGCCTTAGATGCTTGTGCTTGAAGACTTTAGTCTTAGAATTTATTTCTCTGGTTAAATTAATTATAATAGCGCTAACTAAATATTATATTAACGAACCTGGTGCAATCGTTTTAACAGGAAAAGAAAAACCAAAAAGAAAAATTTCTGAAAATTCTTGACAATTAATTTTTCGTTTTTATAAATGATTCTTTGTGCCACACCAGACTTGAGAATCTCGGAATTCATAAGGCGTCTCGGCTAAGCCATTGAAAAAAAGAAACTGCGTCGTCACATTTAAGCGCCTTTCGAATTCCAGAAACGTAAAAGATATTGATCGATTGGTAGAACATCGAAATGTACGATATCACATACCAAATATAAAAACGTATCGATTTACTTAAAATATATCAATGCTAAGAATTAATGTCGCTGTACGTAAACAATAATTAGACCAGTAATTTATTATACCCTGTTCAATTTCACATATCGCCACACAAGATTACAAGGTTAGAAGTAACAGAAAGCAAGATCCTCTTACACTGTACGATTCCAGAAAGGTAGCGGAAGTTCTAGAGATAAGTATGTTAGGTATATTTACCGGATACGAATGTCTATTAAACCATACCTATTGGCTAGATTAACAGCTATGGGCATAAAACTTTACAAACTAGACAAAGACAAATTTAATATCAAATTCTCTGCTTTTGTCATTGCCTGGATAAAGTTAAAAACTAGTCGCGTAGATTGCTAAGCTTAGTTATATTTACGAAAGATGTGAAAACCAGAAATTGTCAGTCTTTACCATCCCTAATTTGTGTTTTTATATAGTGTTATGTTATTGAATTTGCTGTGTTGGGTTTGTTGATCCTTCGGATGCGCTACGAAATATGCCCATTAGGCAGTTTTGTTCGCTATGTTATACGACAAGTGACACACCGAAATATTTAGAATGCTACTACAATATAACTGTAATATATATAGTATAGTATATATATTAAAATACTTTTGAAGATATATTTTAAAAAAATAATACAACAAAGCAAAAATTTGGAATGTCCATCACTGAAACAAACATAATTGGCTTTGTTAATTAAGGGTGTGAAGTTATATTTAAATATAACTAGCAAAGACACAAACTACGATTTTTTACAGAGCTCTGTAAGGCCGTTAACAGAATTCTGTTAAACGATATCTCGGAGGGATTTAACTCAAAATACAAGTAAAATACAACTTTTCGAGAATTTTTTTGCAAATTCTTATAAACAAAACATGAGTTTATGTAAATTAACGAATATTCGAAACCAAAACTTTTTTACACTATGCCATAAATGAGGTTGATAAAGCGAAAGTTTACGGAGTTCGTGTTCAATTAATATATTACGATATTCGGTTTACATTAGAACAATTAGCTAGATCCGTACATCTTAACAAATTAAAATTGAATGGATATTTTTGATATTAGGTGGAAATTCAATCAATATATTATGCGGACATATTTTAAGTTGATTAAGCGAAATAAGAGTTATTTATACTAGATCGATTACATTCAAGATTTAACCTAAATTCTATTTGTTTTAATTAAAAATAGAAATGGGCTTGCATGCCACTCGGCTCCAACTCCCTTATAATTGTATCGATTTTAGAATACTCTGCCAATTTCTCAGCAATTGCTTTACGTTTTTAAGCGAATAATGCCTATTTTCAAGTTTAGTCCTTTAATGTAAATTAACTTAAAATCGCTTAATCTAAACACCTCTTCGATTCTGCATATTAACTTTTCTAGTCGTGGTTCTTCAAAGAATAAACGGCAGATATCCATTGAAAAACTTATGCTGACGGAAACTATGTTTACGTTTCATTAAATCTCTTATTTTTTAACAATGCAACCAAGCTAATGAAACTAATATATAGTCCTATTCTTAGAAATGTGGAATAATTTTCATTTTTCTTTGTTTTTTATCTTCTTTTCCTTATTACTGCAATTGCATCTCATTATTAAGCAGCGGTACGCGTTTTTGTGGCATTCCTTTCGATATTTTGGCAATTTTCTCTTACGTTTCATTTAACATGATTGTGACACAATTTCTTCATATATTTTTACAACCACACTTTGAAAACACTTCAACCTCAACCATTCATTCATTGCTTCTGTAATCAATGACAAAGTATTATTTATCATCTTTGCGGCGTGTGTGCTATATAATAAATCGGTGAAAAGCAAAACGCAACCTCCTACGTCCATTTTATATAGTCAAAATTGCTTAAGAAAGTGATGTGTAATTAAATTCTGTTTGTAATTATTTTCGTAGAGAACCGCAAAGTTTTATGATAAAAAGTTACGAAAACTGAGATGAGAACGACGTTAAGAGTTTACAACTCCTTATACGTGTTTCTAATTCCTTGAATTCTGTTTTTTGTTTGTTTCGTAACGTTTTGTTGGACAGAAAAGTCAATGTAAAACTCACCAGCCAGCGTAGGAGCCGTTTGTATTCCATTACTGTTATGTGTGTCATCATTTTGTAAAGCTGCGCTCTTGCTTGCCATGCAGTTGATGGGTTTTTTTGTTTTCCACAGCTTCATGGTGTTATACTTCACTTCTTTAAATTCTTTCATTCATTCATTTGTTTAAAAAATTTGCGAAACTATCCTCATTTTTACGATACTTTTTGTTCGAAATATTTATTACATTTATACATATTTTCATGACCTCAAAATCAAAAACAAACAGTAAAAAATGAAGAAAAACTTTGTTATGCGAAAACTATTACTCGTATGATAGCATAAGCACACGTAACATAGTTATTTTTAAAACCAAAAAAGTTTTCAACGGCAAATCAAATTCGAAACGTGGTCTTTTATACGAAATTCTGTTGTTTGCTGTTTCTCTTAATTTATTTTTTGAAAAAGTTTTATGTTCATTGAATTATGGTTCTAGTTTACATAAGGAAAGACCGATAGAGAGAGAGAGAGAGAGAGAGGAAGAGAAAACAAATCGTGCAATGACATGAAACATACTTAAGCCGTCAGTCATACTAATGCAAACTGGTAAAAACTTTTGTTATACACAACACGTTTTAATTTAAAATTACTTCTTATTACAGTTTAAAAAAAAAATTAGTAACAGCTTTCAAACATATGTATCATTATAATATTTATTTAAATAAAAACATTATCTTAAAATTTTTTAAATTGTGTAGCGTTATTTTAACTGCCCGTCTTATTTGTTCAAAACACTCCTTTATAATAAATACTTTTCACATGCTACGTAGCTGTTTACGCACACTTTTTCTCATTTCCCAACAAGCACTTCTCGTGTTTACACATCTCTCTTTCTTAGATTTTACCAATGAGAAGCGAAATACATAGATGTTCCAACATTTTGTTCTAAGCTGAGAAGAGGAGATTTCTGGGGACTTTTTGTGTATATGTTATCGATAATAGTAGTAACGTTGCTATTTAGCAGCCATTTGTATGCTTAATTTTTCATTCTCATTACTAGTACGAGCAAAGATTATGTTAATAGTTTCTTGATATGACATCATATTCTTTCAAAGGTTTGCATAACAGAAACACATTCAAATCTGCTTTTTTAAGTGAATATGACTTATGATATGCATATAAGCGTGTGTGTACCAAAAAACACCAAACACAAGATATATATACATCATATATTATTTGTTTTCTATTCATTGTTTATTTTGAAGAACTGAGGAGCTCTAAATTTTATGTTCGTTGAATGCTTCATATTAAGAACTATAAAGAAATTTTTGGTTTGGTGCTTTTTCGTACACACACCCATTAACATAGTCTTTGCACGTACACAATGAGAATGAAAGATTATGGCTGCTAATTAGCAGCCTTACCACTGTTACTAAATACACAAGAAGTCCTTAAAGACCCCCTGATCTCAATTATGAACAAAATGTTGGAACGTCTATGTATTTCGTTGCCTCTGTGTTTACTCCCTGTCTTATTGCTATTTATATGAAATTTAAAATTTACATGGTTGTTATTCATCGTGAATCCGTTAGAATAAAGAGAACTTTTCCGCTACTGTCTCTGTTTTGTATGGATTTTTGGTTAAACTTTTGCAGTTGCCTTTATATTAAAATTTTATTTAAAGAACATGTGTTTTAAAAAAAAAAAACATTTTACTTATTAACATTTTTTATTTTTTCTTTTTGCATTTAAAGATTTGAAATGAAACTCCACATTCATTTCGTTTATTCAACACAAAAGAGTGTATACGTAAACAAGATGTTTAGGTAAAAAAGTTAGCAAGCCATATGGAAAAGTAAACATCTAAACGAGACGATCATAAGTATTTATTGAGCATCGTTTTCTTCTCAGTATTATATATATATTTACCTATATTATTTTGTACAAGATCTCGCGAATAAAAATGTACACATACGCCCTTTAAAATCTTAACTAACCTTTTCAAAAGGAAACTAGGTTTATACTCATATATGTGGTGATTCTCTCTTTATTTCTCTCATTTTTCAGACGGGCAACAACTACTGAAACAAAGTTTTACAGTAACAATGCTAGCAATTCCCTGAAGGTACCAAATAATCAAGGAGATCCCCTCTTAGGGCAAAAAAAATTTTACAACGAATGACGCAAAGTAAAGAGTGTCTAAAGTAGTCTCTGAGAGTAAAAATCAACTAAATTGATTCGAGCATCACCATATCATAGATTCTTCAATTTGCCAGAGACAACTAAATGACAAGATAGTCCAATATTTTGTGTGAAATTGAAACTAGCAGATTATTACGAACTTTTTATGTTTCTGTTATCAATAACAGCGGTAACAACCTCTGAAACGTGGACAAAGCGGAAGCACATGCAATTTTTTGCTTTTAAGTGAATACGCACTGTACATATGAGTGTATGCATGATAAAGTCGAAGAATAGATGAGTAGCAAATATGTTTACTTGGTATTGAAGAATTCTAAATTTTATGTTGATCAGTTGCTTTAATAAATTTTAATGAAAACCTACTATCAAGAAATATGAAGAAATTCCAGAATATTTTAGACTACTGCTGAATATTATAGAACATTCTACAATATATTCTACAAGACAATAACACAAATGTGACGTAAAAAGTTGTAGAAATATGTCATATACATGTGTAACCAAATGAAATCAATATATATATAAGTAATAATTAAACTAGACAAAGGTTAATTGTTCTTCATATTTTTGGATATAAAAATTTTCGTAAAAATTTGACGGAAGATTTGTGGAATATAAGGTTTAAAATTCTTTAACAAGAAATAAACAATAAAAAGAAATCAGAGTAATAAAGAAAGTAACGTAGTTGATATGGGTGTCGTGACTGAAGTTTTACTGTGAGACGCTGGGTTCAATTGCGCGCGGGTTCGTGCTTAATTTTTTTGTTTAAATGACATTTTGGGCAAAGCCATTATTGAAGCAGAACAGATATAATACCATCGCATTGCGACATACACCACTAGTGATATTAAGTTTGAGTGGATATATGCAATGCCCAGAACGGTTTTTGATAGATTCACGCTTTTTACACCAATAAATTTAGAATTATTTTGAGGCCGTGGTGTCTACCATATTTATTTTAGAATTAATACGTTTGTGGGCAGATAACACATCTTTATTTGAAGAATAGTTTGAATTTGTGATTAATGTGCAAAAACCCATAGAAACTTAGAGATACGGGGTTTCGTTCACTTAACGATTTGCTGTGGGCGTGTGCTTGACTAACTAGGATTATTTTCAATACCACTTTGCGCGGAGAAACTTCGAATGTTTCTGCTAAACTTAAAGCCAATATCTTTATTTTTGCGACCAGCAGTGTCAAAAACAACAGACGGACAGGCACGCCTGAATCAGCTCACAATTTCATGCTGATCAAGAATGTATATACTTTAAAGGGTCTGACGTTTCCTTTTGGATATTGCAAACATTATTACAAAATGAATACATCTCCATCTTTTAGTGGTGGGTATAATGAAAGAGTTTAGGAGTAAAGTTCTCGTTTACAACTTAAAAATAATTCCATTTGTTGAAAACTTTTTGACAAAATTAATAGTCCTCTTATCCTCCAGTGTTAGTAGAGCTTAATTTCGCGCTTCACACTGGCTAGCTCATTCACGATACAAAATAAAATATATATCCAAAAAAAAAAAAGATAAAATAAACGAAACTTTGATTATAAAGTTTGCTGCGTGCGTATATATTATTCCTCCGTTACTAATCTTGTGTCCATTTAGTAATCGTCCCTTTAATAGGTCCATCCGTTAAGATAAAGCCCCCGCGTATAACCAATCCGCTTCATGACCGTCCTTTCCAGTATTCCACACATAAATTATATCTATTATATCATTATTAATTCTTATTTTTTTATATACAAGAGAGAACACAAAATCCAGACCAGTGCGACGGGTCTCCATTCACTTACTCTTTATGTTTTTACTTGGTGTTTGTATTTATTAAAAGAATTTGTTGTTTTACTTAGTGCACAGCCTTTTCATATCCTTTTCATTAAATTCCGTGCTGGCTAAATATAAGTGAATATGCACTTTATACATTCCTTATGAGACGAGTATATTTATTTGTATACGAGTATATATATTTGTGCTTTCGGAGCACTACATAGGTAGTCAGGTCAGTGTGTTGTCATGTTCTTGCTTTCTTTGCTTTTGATATTGTCAATGATCATCAAAGAAACACAAATTTATCCAATTTTAATCATGTAGAATTTGCACATTTTACCATATTATACCATACCGATATTTATTATTTAATTTGACTTTTGTGTATTCCCCTTTTTACTCTTTTCTGTATATAGGCTCATACAAAATGATCAAAGAAGGACTTGTTTATGCTTCTAATTTTTTTCGAAACGTCTGTGATTACCTTTTCTTCTCTAAAAAAAAAAGAAGAAGAAATCACTTGGTCATTTCGATTTTCGTATCATGGTAAATATTGTTATGAATTTCGCCTTTCTAAAATACAGTTCGTATGACTAAACAGTGGATATTTCGTTCAAGAGAAATACACTTCAAAGTTCTTTTATTATTCCTTAAATGTAGGATTATTCACAATTTATTTTTGGCAATACTTTCAACTGCTCAACTTAAATATTCTTTTTCTACTAACTCTTCCTTCCACAAATATTCTATTTGTATACATTTTTACCATCATATTACTAGTACCTAATTTGATAGTTTAATTTTTAATTCATTAACTTGCTTTTCTGGTACTCGTTTTCCTCGGCCGGCAGCTGCATGCTGCGAATGTGTATTTAGTTTTTCCCTCTTTAGGGGTTTTACTACTTAGCTGGAATGAACGGGATTTGGGACTTCCGTAACAATATTAATTAATCTTCTTATTTCACTGTTTCATAAAAGAATGTAATTAATAAATTTCATAATTTCATCATCTGTTAAAAAAAGTTGACACATCACAATATGTTCAATTTCTTCTTTTTTTGCACCATTACAACGTTGAAACTAGACTAACTCTTTTCTTTCAATTCAAGCTAAATCTCCCTTATAAGTTACGAGAAAACTTTGGATTATCTTTTTCCTTTTATCAATCTCTTTCTTCTTATTGTCGGTGGTTTTTATCTACCTAACAATTGTAAAGGAAAGTTTTCCCTAAAAAAAGGATGAGTGTCGTTGATCCGCTATTTTAAACCAATTAGCTATTGCTCTTTTACAGAAAGCAACATTATTATCCGACAGGTACAGACCACGCACCCTATATATAAGGACGTCACTACAGTTAGTTTTGGTATCATATTATTTTTAAATTAAAACAATTAGGCAGGATAGATATGGAATACACACGCGAAACGGGCATTTGAATTTAATAGGTAATGTTCCTTATGCAATAACTCACTTATGATGCCGGAAATTGGATAAAATGTTTTTAACATATACGTTCTTGCCACGTTTGCCTATGCAAACTAAAGCAAACATAGCTTTAAGTTAGTGTAAGTCAGTTATAAATTTTCTCTTTTTTGCTTATGTACATAAATATGCATGCTGTACTAATTGACTTTAAACATGCATATATATGTATCAGCTCTCTGTAGTCTTTATTTTTTCGTCTGTCGCACATTGAACATTTCACTATTATGTAATATTATCGTTAAGAAATAAATTAAACGCGAAACTCGTTGGTTTTTTTTTTTTTTTGTTTCGCTTTTTCGATTTTGCAAATCGCAATGTTGTTTTTAATCGCAAGATGTTGATATAAAAAAGCTTACAACGTAAACAAACAATATAATATATATAAATATGTTTCAAATATACTATATTAAATAAAAATAAATTATTCCTACAATATAACTCTTTTTAATTTTGGAAAGATTTGTCATATTTGTTGATACGAAAATTTTTACTGAAATTTATTTAAGCATTTGACAAATATATAAATTAAGAATTTTTCTATGTAGATCTCTTGAATTTTTTCGTACACATCCAATGAAATTTTACTAATTTGTATTTTAAAGTAGTCGATGGTATTTCTATACGGTTAGTTCTCTCCAGTAAAGCTGAGCACTGATTATTTATGGCGTTAACTAGGTTTCACTTTCGAATTTTAATCTTTTTACCTATATGCATGAACAAGTAAGAGGAGAAACTCTCTCCCAAACTTCTTAGAACAGACGTAATCACAATTGCTCGTGCTTTTCATTATTATTGGTTGTTTAGAGTTGGGGGTAATCATGTAAGCAAGCGACAGTCTTTAATAAAATCTAGGAATGTAAGCAAATTTGCTTGCGATTGTCGGCAAATATGCTCTCTGTGTGCTGGAAATAAATTTACTATAGTATTGAGTATAATTCAAGAAAAGTTATCACAAATCTCCCTTTTAGTGTTGCGTTTTTATCAAAACAGCTGGAAGAAAAAAATAAACAGCTGTTAGAAAATGATTTAGTTTTCATTTTGAAAATTAAAGTGTGTCCGAAATACAATTTGTGTATTGTGAAGAAGACAAAAAAAGTTGTTAACTGTAAATACAATTTTGAAAATGAACCAATTTTCATTAACCAAAAGGAAAATACAGCCTTAACGAGTAAGTATTAACCTGAGTATATGTATATTAGCGACTACTTTTTATATAACTAAGTATAAACATTTCTTTCTCTTTCAGTCAATTTTAAATTCTCTGGATGTTCCCATGATTCGCTTGTGAAAGACAGGAGACCATTGGACTGGAAACGACAGCAATGTCTAACTGCTCAATAAACTGTAAAAAAAAGTTATGCCCCAAAAAGCTTATTTTTTTTCAGGTGATAGTGAATGTACCCTGAATCCCTTAAAAAACAAAATACAATGAACTTGCAAGAGGAGAAATATTATGAAAAGATGCATTGCTGTGTACAAACGTTATTATTACTGATCTAACCACAGTTTTTAAACATTAGCAGATCAGTCCACCTATGAAGATGATGGTGTTGATACTTGTGTGGAGACACCTTAATTAGGGCGATTGGGTGAGGAAGTAAGAAGATTGCTGGTTCGAAATATATAAACGTATGAATCTTAAAAACAATTTTTAAAGTTGTAACTCGTACGAAAATTTACATAAAAATTAAATATGTACTAAAAGTCATACTCTCTATTTTGCTAAGAAAAAACTTTTTAAATATTGGCAATTAAATTTAAAATTTCTTATAAATCGATTATGATCATTTCAACATTTATATTCATTCACCATATTATGTTGTAACGCAACTTTTACATAATTTTCTTTTACTTTCATTTTTGATGCTTGTTATTGTTTACCATATGTAATTTGCTTGTAAAATCGCCTGCTTAAACCATTGCCCCTCTGCGTTTATAGAAAAAAATTGCTGTAAATTAAAAATAGAATAAACTTTAAACTAAATTGATTACATACAAAAAACTGAAATAAAACAAGAAATTTAAGTTGGTGAAAGGTAAGTAAATTATTTACTTGTTTTGCTTATCACTCCAATTGTCTAATTAATACTTTTAATTCGCCAAAGACTGTAATCAATTATGTACGACCAATGTTTCTATACGTCATGATAGACCGTCACTGTTATTGATAAAGCGCAAAGGATCAACAAATAATAAAAACTCATCACTTTACTGGATATATTGGTCCCATCGGTAACACGCGTAATCCATTTTACTGAATAAAGCAAAGGGAGAATGTATGTAAAATGCTTTAATAACAACTAATATCGTAATAATCAAGTAATATCGAGAAACATATATATCCCAGGCGGAATTACCTATTTTATGTTATTTGTCGGTAGTAATAGTACATATATATTTGGACGTACATACATATAAACATTATATTCGTTAGGCGTCGATAGTGTCGGCGTTTCATTGCGCATATGGCAGTTGAGTGGAATAAGTGAGGAAATAAGCATCGGCCTTTCTTCTGCACTTCCAAATTGAATTGGTTGACAAAAAACATATTCAGAATAAGTCCACTTTAAGAAAAGTAAAAAGTTGCTTTTTATTTATGTAACATAAAACTAGAATTGATTTGCAATTTATTTTAAAACATTATACATGCTTTATAGGTAAATTCACACATTAATGTATTAATATATTATATAAAGCAAAAATAATATGATATATATTCAAAATTCATGTGCGAAATTTGAAATTCTCCTGAGAAATGAAAATAAGAAATTATATGTATTATGTGAAATTAATTCACTTCATTTCATTTTATCAAAAATTTTACATACTTTTGCTTTTATTTGTGTTCGTATGATTTGATTACTCAATGCACCGTTGTAAATCAACAAACATTAAATTTGCTTCTTATTATCCCATTCTTCAAAATATGTTTCGAATGGCGAAAGCCATACATAACTCTCAATGAAATAGTGTTTAGGATACGCCTTGCAAGCAAGAGCCAGTTGACTAAAAGTTAGAAAATCAGCGCCTTGTATGCAGTGTATAAAGTGTAGTAATAAAAGCTAATACTCAGCCGATGTGTAGTGGAGATAGAAAAATGCGTTGCAGTATTTGGGAGGATTCCCTATAAATCCTTCCCTAGATGTAGGTAGTTTTACTGCTTTAGAGCCCTAATCTGCTTGGCTGCAGAACGCCAAGTCTATCCGTCTCATGTAGTGCCAAAAGAAGTCGGCAAGAGACGGTCCCTAATTAAAGTTACGAGGCGGATAGAACGCCTTTATTAAAACAGCGAATTGATACGCTTTGATTGAATTGTTTGATAGCAATTGAAATTCTTTATTTGCCAGGTGGAATATTAATATTTAAATCTATAGGTGATTTTATGCTACGTTATCAATTATTTTAATTAGGGCGCCTGGCGTCGTATTGCATTTCATAATGCAATACCCAGCCAGTTGAAGTGCGACAAAGTTTTTGTTTTACTTTTTTTTTGCTACAGAATTATGCTGAATTTGCACTTCAAAGTGGATGCATACGACGGTATGCGATCACATTACAAAAGTATGCAGTGTATAATTATTATTGTGTACATTAGAAGTGTTACCAATGTAATTGTATCGATCTTTTCAGGCTTAGTGCGCTTCAATGTCAGAATCAGGGGGTAATCTTGTATGTAATGGACAATAAATTAGGTTTACAAACTTATACCATCGACTGCATTACTATGCTGGTGCGAAATTTCTTGATTCACGAGCCATGAATGATTTTAAAAAGCAGTTATATCTCAAAAAGTGATCTTTTAGCTTTCAAGGACATATTTCACGCCCAGGTAAACACTTTTAAATGCCAATTTCCTGAAGAATTTTAGAAAGAAGGTTGACATTCAACTTCTTACTGACATAGAATCATTTCGTATGCCGAATTATGCCATGTACCCTATTCCTACTCTTCCGAAAAATTTTTCGATCAAGCCCACTAGAGCAGCTCTTTCAGAATTTACACCCCCTTACGGGGTCAGATAGCTCTTTTGACTTCCAAAGAAAAGGCTCAAGGCAACTAACTTCGTACATCTCCACAGGAGCATGATCATTAAATAGCGCGAATAGATAGTATGATAAACAATAAAACTTTTCGTTAACATCACCAGAACTCAGGATATAGTCTCAACCCTCAGGAATGCAAATAATACATGAAAGGGCGAAATTGTATAACGTGTGGGTCAGAAGTTGACCAATTACCAATCCACGATCTGCTTTGGATCAGGCAGTTGCCTGGCACGTGAATTATTGAAGTACAAGTCAACATTAAAACTGCCGCCAAGTATGGAAACTTCATCCAAACAGTTGCGGTTATACGTAGTATACGCTCATGTGATGAAACATTTCGAATTACTGCCACTTATTTCAATACCGAGATGTTCAACTACGCTGTCACTTTCGGACTTTGGAACCTCTTGCAATTTTTGTACCGTAATATACGCACCAACTCTCCTAACGGAAGTTCTGTCTATCTCCATTTTAATATCGTATTACACCAAACTTTCTGTTTAAGTAACTTAAATTTGTTGAGATATCCGGGAGAGAGATTTAAATTAAACTGTTCACTGGACTTCATACTCTTAGTACACATGGCTACCCGTTTTTTAAAACATTCGTTTGAGCCATGGTTCCTTCTCCTTAGAAATCCTTAGGAAAATACAATCTTTGCACTTGGAGCAAATCAAAACCTCTGCACAACCATAAACTTTGTACTTCTCCCACCCAACGTAAAATCTCATCTCCGCCAGAATCTTAGAGAAAGTTTCACAACCAGTTTTAAACACTGCTCTGCAGTGTGTGCTGCTATTTTCAGATACCGTATAGATCTTACGACCTTGGACTCGGATTCTGACAACGTAATTTATGCAGAAGTTCATCATTGGCATAGCTGAAACTCGTAACCGTGAATTTGAATTGGCAATTGAGCTTGGTTGGAACCATAACTTCATATCCT
The DNA here is from genome assembly GCF_014805625.2 of Glossina fuscipes. Lineage (NCBI taxonomy): Eukaryota > Metazoa > Arthropoda > Insecta > Diptera > Glossinidae > Glossina > Glossina fuscipes. The sequence continues at coordinate 5,565,773 of NW_023998432.1, forward strand.
TTCGATTGCTGCTTTTTCTCTTATCATCACCGCTGCAATCAAATACTACGCCGCTATACTTCTTGCAGCGAAGATTAGAAACCTTTAACTTCTTAAAGTCAACGCTTTTATTGAAGTTCACTTTCACTTTCTGCTCGGTCTTAGGTTGAATTACCAAAGGGGTGTCCTGTTTTATCATCGCAATCTTCACGATGTCAGGAAAAAATGACTTTTCCTTAATTTTTCCCTAACGGAAAACGCTAACGCTCAGTAAATTTCTGAATTTCTTTCGTATACTTCGTGAAGCTTACTGTCACATTATACTGTGAATGTAAGTAATACAACCAGGACACATGAACCGAATGACGGTATTGCGGGAATATTTTGTGTACTTTTGTCAGTTCCGGTGCAATCTGTGGCGCGAATGTCTTATTTACATTTTGCGCATTATCTGTCAACAAAATAAAGCCGAAATTTCCTCCAGGTACCAAAATACAAAATTCTTTAAATTACATTTTTGTTTTAATCTAAATAAAACATTATGGAACGGTACGAAAATGCCCGTCTCGATCAGCAACGTTTGCTCCATCTCACTAGTGATACTCAATAAATTCTGAGGGGTAATCATGTAAGCAGGCAACAATGAGATAGACGATCAAGAGAATGTAGTTATGTTAGCAAACTTACGAGCGCTTATCGACGTTGGGATTGAGTATAAACCAAGCAAAGTTACCACAAATCTGTTTTTTAGAATTGTGTTCGTAAAAAGGCAACTGTAAACAAAAAATATAAACAGTTAAATTAAGCAACGTTGAGATGTGTAAATTTCCAGCACAATATATCTATTCTCGTTCATTGAAGAGGGGAACAATGACCGCCGCAACACGGATGAAAAAATCACCGTGAGACGTGCGAGAAAGTCCTTGCGGGATGCTTTTAACGCTAGTGCTACCTCAAACAGAGTATGCAGATTGTTTCTGATATTTACAAACGACGTATAAACGTAAACGACGTATATACGTTATACCGAAGTATGTAGATTTATGCAGATGTTGCGGGTTTCCAAATCAAAGATACATTGGTGTGTATAAAGGATAGTATTACAATATTTAGTATTTCGAATATCTACAGTTTTTGAACATTTCTTTAAGTCGTTGGCGTATTCTACAGGAAGAGCAAAAGAAAAGCTACAGCCTAAAGAAGCTGGGAAGAATCCTCTACTAAAAAGTGGCAGGAAAACATTTGAATACCCCAGCACTTCAGGCGATCTATGAATATGATGATGTTGATGTTTATGTGGAAGGATCAAAATTGGGTCAGTTGGGTAAACAAGTAAGATGAAGACGTCATTATTTATATGAATTAATCACTATAACGCAACTGTTAACATTAATTTTTTTGAAAAACCTTTAAAAAAGTACACATATAACAATTGATTTTTTTTTGTCGCAGTAGAAAACCTAAAAATTTAAACTTTGGATTTAACTTTGTTACTTTTTTCACTTGTAAAACTCTGCATAATTTTCTATTCATTTCATTTTGCGTGCTTGTTATTGTTTCCCATATGTAGTTTGTCTATACAAAACAATTAAACAATTTGCCTGTCAGTTTTTACTTTTCTTCCAGTTATTAATGCATTTAAATGGAAAATTTGAGTAGAAGTATCAGAAAGTACTGGAAAGCTGGCGACGATGGTACCTGTTTAGCTTCCTGGCGATAATCAATCGTCTCGTGCGATAACTACGGCGATGATCGCTTGCTTACATGATGCATACGTGTTGGAATTAAGTGTACGAACAACAAATGAAAATCCTCTTTTTTACATTCGTCTAATAAAACTTGGAAATCATTGAATCGTTTGTTCTGTTCTCCCTCTAAATGTGCTGTTTATTAGCTGTCTGCCAAATTATTGATTCTCCGTCTTGTCAACTAAAAAGTAGGAATCTAAGATTGTTGTATTTACTATATTCTGACCTCTAGCTTATGGTTTTTTTTTGTTATTGTTTGTTTAGGTATTTTATTCTATTTACACGGCACTTGAGGTATTTCAGGTTAAGTGTCAGTGTTTACTTTATTTTTTTTTTGGGGCTTGCTCTAACTTACAAAAACTATGAAATACTTACCAATAAACGATAGTTGTGTTGCTCCACATATGACAAATTAGGGAGAAAACAGTTCTTTTAAATTTTGCCTGATTATTGATTGAATTATAAACTGCATTTTTACAAGACCTTTTAGCGAAGATCGTGGTATTTTTTGTTTTTTGCCAATTTTTGAGCGACTTGGCGGAAAAAAAGAAACAGAAAATGATGCCAGTTTTTTCTTTAAAAATTTTTTTTAATAAGAGAAATAACGTTTACTACACTTACTGCTCCAAAATCAAAATTTGGAGTGGTAGTTTACCCCATTCTACAGTTATTAATGTAGGACAACTTGAATACATCCTTAAACCATAAGTGGTGTCATTTCGACGCCTTAGGTTTTATGGACGATGTTATGGCACTTATGCAAAAATAAAAACAAACAGCCTCGCCTACACAATACCATAGCGCATCCAGGTTTTTATTTTCAAAATCCCCCTAGCAAACTTCAAAATCTCCACAAAGCATTAACATTTTTCTTCAGTGTCAAACGCGGAACGCTAACCATGTTCGCTTATTCGTTTGTTTATCTGTCCCTACGCTCAATTATGTGGTATCTATGATAAACATTCTTCCCTTCGCAAAAATGCACATATCGCCTACGATTTTGCAAAACAACTTGAAAATTGCTTAAACCTGTTAAAATGCACGCCTAAAATGCAACAAAAGCTGGAAAAAACTTTGCTTTCCATGTTTTTTGCTCGTTACTCATAAACTGTAGCGGAAACAGAATATAAATCTTTACCTTTAATTTACATACACAGAAAAAGTTAGCCACGCCTATTCAATATACGTTCAATATATATTTAGTTTTTTCCTTTTTTACTATCTTTTTACCATAACCGTAATGAGTATAAAAGATTTAGTGATAGCCCAGTGTGATCGTACTTGCCTGTAATGTAATATGTTATAGTCATATACAGGTTATGGTTGAAATAAATTAGCCACACGTATCAGGCTTGTTTAGTAACTTCAGTTTTTATAGGTCACGTTTGTTGTGCAACTTAACACCTCAGTATATGTGCGCTTCATCCACAAGTCGGATGTAAGTATGAAGCAACTACATAAAGGTCTTTTTTTGCTGCACTTCAGCTTTGAATCCAGATCGTTTGCCTACTTGGCCTTTTCAGTTTTAGTACACGGCCTATATGTAACAACTATTAATGGAACTTAAAATTATGAACAAAAGAAAGAAATGAAAAAAATCAGCAGATGTGTAAATAAATACATTCGCTTAACAGCGTTTGCATTGTTTAGCGTAATTGAGATTTTTTGTAATGTATCATGTTTAACACATCATGAATAAAAAACAAAATTACTATCGTAGATATACATATTTTAAATATTTTCGCCTGTAAATGTTATATATTTTGATAAAAATATATATAGTTTTCTTAATTGCATGCATGTATGTGTGAGCTGTTTACTTTTTTGGCAATGGAAAACATGATTTTGCATATATGGTTTTCTTTCAATTGTTTTCTACCTTTCATTTGTTTGATATTTTTACAGGCGCCACAAATATGGTAATTTTTATGCCTAATTAAAACTTAAATAGTGCTGGTGTAGGAGTCGTGATATATATATGCAAACGAATACATGTAGTCAAAAGTTTAAAATGGGCGAAATATACATGTTTTACGGAATTGATTTTGTAAATCTCAGTGCTGAATATTAACTGCGTAATAATATCGAAAAGTATTTGTCGAAAAGATCAAAGTTTATTTACAGCCACCACCTCAAAAATTCTTATCAAAATAAAGTAACGGTATATATAAATAGTCAAAGAAACTGAATAGATTTGTACTTTTCCGTTTGCTGAAGTAATTGAGTGAACCTGATCTTTTTTTTTCTGTTTTCACTGCTTAAATTCATTTCTACTGCCATTTTTGTTTGTTTTCCGTCGTAAAAAAAACGAGAGTGTAAATGGGCTATGTTTTATATTGTGCATCATAAGCAAGGACGTTTTTGTTTTTTAAGGGAAACAAGTGCAGAAGAAGAAAGATTATTTAATTTTTTGAGAAATTCCAAGGATTGGACGATTGCTTTCAGAATTGCAGTGCTGCTGATCTAAATTAAAAAGAACATGATCCACATATTGCTCGTCTGTAATATGTGATCAGTCATTGTAGTGTAGTTTCATCGTATCTTTTTACATATAGTTAAAGCGTTCTACACCTTTCGTATGAATTATTTCAGTTGGTATACCATGAACCGCTAATATAGTGTACGCAGTTAACTCCTTGAAATGGAAAATATTGATTAAGAGCCAAACCATTTCTTTTCTTGTTGGATTTTATGAGGATTCTAATAGATGCCAAGACTTAGAGCCCTTTTTGCTTATGGTAATAAATCCACTTTTCGCCCTTAATGATACTACAATGAAGAAAATGAATTTTTGACCTGTTTGGCCGAGCAACCCATAGATTGAAAACCGTCATTCGAAGTGTCCGGGCTTCAAATCATAAGGCGTCTAACTTGTTTACATAGCAACCATTTCTATCAGTTTGAAAAATTTACACACTTCTGATTGGTTCTTTACGGTACATTTCTAAATGCTACAATTTCTTTATCCCCAAAATTGAATGCTTAACGGGTTGTTGATTATCGCGAACAAGGCAGCTTTTTATTATTTTTTTATGGGAACTGTTCGTACATGAGCTTCGTACACATTTTGGTTTTATCTTATTTTTCTTTATTTTAATGTTTTCTCATTGCAAATCCTTTGGTCAAAAGACTACAATTTATGTATGCAAATACTGAATCTCCTAATGCAGTAATACTCTAAATGGATACATAACATAAATTCTAACCAGTGTCGAAACATTTTCACATATATTACACATATATTACAATTGGCAACTGCCTGAGTTAAGCTGAGCCTATCCGATTATATTATTATTTATAATTTTTTATTTATTTTAAAAATTTTATTAGTTATATTTGAATATTTAATTCATATTGAAAAGAGACATAGAACCATAATGCAAATGTAAAGCGCGTAGAAGAGAGACCATAATATACATTGCCCTAATGTACATTAATCGTATACGCTGTAAAACATCTGAAAACACAAAAGGCATATGGCTCAGATTTCATTAGAGATATCTGTGTTAAACCGTTGACTATATCAGACTTTAATTAATCATCTTTATTAATAATTTCCTGCCCCAATTTACATTGTCCCAAAGATTATCGAAAAGCTAAGCGAATCCCAAATTTTTAGGACTGGGACACTTCAAAACACGTACAGTTACCGCTCGATCTGGTTTGTTAGTTCTCTAGGCAAACTAGTTAGAAAAGTAATTAAAGAGAAACTGATTCTCCTAGTTGAGTATTTTTTGATTTTACGCAAGAAGCTTTTTGGTTATAAATATTATTTACAGCAAGTTCAGAGAATATTTGATAAAGGTCATTAGAAGTTTTGTAATAATTCGAGAAGTCTTAGTTGAGATAAGTAAGTTTGCGTGTTTTCTTTCAGACATCTTGGTTAGTGTTCCAGCCGGTGGTGAGTTCGATGTTAAAACCCATATGGTATTTATTATATTGCTCTAATGTCCAACGTAAGATAAGATTACAGTTGTTTGTTCCGGTGTTCATTCTCAAGAAATATTGCTGAATTTACAGTTTATTCTTAACGAATGAAAGAAGTGCGACTATACTTAATGATATTAAATCTCGGGCTATTTTTTTTATAAGAAAAGGAAGTGCCCGTTTTCTACCCTGCAATAATATATTGCACAAGTAAATAGTAATGAAATCCAGTAGTCACGGGCTATTAGATATTTGGGCATTATTCTAGATAAAAAACGTACTTTTAATCAAAACACAGGACACGTTGTCAAAAATGTAGATCTGCATATCAAAATCCTCCACCCGTTATATGTCAGAAAGCCAGAAGTAAGTTTTGAGAACAAAATTTTGATAATTAGGATTATATTGCAAACTATTTCACTGCACGCATGCACTGTGCTTTAAACGTTTCATCAATTGACTGCAAAGAGCACAAACCTACGTGCTATACCTGGCTATGAATCTAACCTAACAGTTTCCAATTACGCGGGTTCTTAGCGGCATACTTCGCCATGTCCAAACCATTTCCGAACGTATTAATTTTATAAATAAAAAACTTTGAAACTGCTGTTCCTTCGCACTTAATCTTTATGTGATTAAGCTAAATATACTCGACTGGCTTGAGTGAATTAATGCATTGTTAGCTTTTGATTTCTTCTTATTATCGTTTAATTTATTTATGAAATCATATACAAAGAGTTCAGCTACAATATAAATTTGAGTGAATTAAATAACATTTAAGATTAAAGGTGTGAGTTTTTTTTTGACTTCTTACATATGCACACGTGCTCCATCGCGAGAAAAAGAAAAGCAATACGAACGAAAAAAGACAATATGTTTTCACCAAATTTAACTAATCAGATAAACTAGCGCTAAACAACTCTACCAAATCTTTCATAAAACAAAAAAGTTTTTGACAAATCATGCAAGTTCGCATGCTATTGACAAAACGTGATTTGGCCGCAAAGTCATGCGGTTAAAATCAACGACAAGGAACAGAGCCAGATTCCATGTGTATTCTGTATGTGAGTGCGTTGTGTTCATTCAGTCGAGACACAACGCCTCACTTCCAATTATAGATTTCGGGAACAATCGACATTATAGAACTGTTTTTTATCTTGAAGAAAAAATTAAGATAATTACTTCGGATGGATGTACAGCAAATTCCGTTACTTCCGTCGCTTCCTTAAACAAATACACGGCTTACGTTCCCTCAGAATTCTGGGAAGTTCGAAGAGGCTCATATTCCCGTGGATTTCACAGAAAAAGAAACTTATGAACCAGTGCTTGTACTGCAGGGCAGTCCAAGTAATGCTTTTTGGCAAACTAGGCACCACTAACAAGAAACGACACGGCACGATGTTTCGCGACGAACGTGCTGCCCTCACATATAACCATCCGCGGAGTCAACTATCCAGTTAAGCCATACGTCGAACCAGTAATACAATGCCACAAGCGTTGTTGTTACGGGTACATTAATATGGTGTGCTCAAGAAAAAATGCTCTTTGTCTCTGCTGTGGCACAACTCATACATCCTTGCAACGTTGCCCCCATCCCTCTTACTCCAAAGTATGCTCAACATATAAAAGAATCCAAAAGACAGTCTGCCCACTGTCTCGAAGAGACGCCTTTCAATTTCTCACAAAACCCCCACACCCATGCTAATAGCAACGCACACTTCTCTCTTGCTGTTACATAGTTCTTCAGTCTCCCGTTTTTTAAGTTAAACCACCCACAATTAATCGCACATATCCAGATGATAATACGCATACCCCGAAAAAGAAGGTTGCTGACTCACCGCAAACTACTGAAATAGCCGACAATGATAGTTCCTTGACCAGCATAGAAAGCATCATAAGCAGTCTTTAAAATAATTTAGACCCCACCACTGTGCAAATTGTAAAACCATTGTAGAAAAACAAGCAGGCAAGTTTTTTGCAACTATATTTAAAAAATTTCCAAACTCACAATTTTTCTAGACCGAGTTTTTCTTATATTTGAAAGGGAACGACGCAATTTTTATTTTCCAGCTTTTATTTTCTTAATTTGAGAATTTTTTTTTTCTCCGTCAAAAAATTGTCTGAAATTGCAGCGAGTACGTCTAGTTCCTGTTGAAGGGGAATTTTTTAGCAATGTGTGTACAAATGGGAGTGCGTTGATTATAACGTAACGTTGAAGGACAATTCCAGCGAGTCCAGTTTATAGGAATAAATATCTATAAAGCGCATAGAAAGATCAAAAAAACTGGCAATAATTAGAAGAAAATATTTAGATAGAAACTAAGAAGATTGAGGATGTACGCTTAAGTTTATTTATATTTTCGCTTATTTAAATTGTTTTTAATCCTTTTTATGTTATGTATGTCGAGAATGCCTATTCATCGATGGAGTTTACCTTAATTTTTAAGGTGAGTGCACTTTAATTTTTTTTGAATATTAATGCATGTTGTGCGGTGAATGTGTTAATTTAATTGTTTCATCTTACGTTGACAAGCTTATAATGAAAGGTTCTGTTCACATGTTTCAAATTGAAGTTAGACATTTTTTTATTTATTTATTTATTTCTTTATTTATTCCGCTTATACAAAATACTCAACTAAAAATTTTGACAGTCGAGTTCAATTGACTCTTAAAGTAAATCTTAAATTTATTAATATTAAAACTTAGTATAAATACAATAAAACAAATAAGAAGGAAAAAAAGCATGTAGCATAGAACCACACCCACAACCGGTACATGACAAGATTGCGATTGAATCCCTAAGCCATTGCAAACATGCATAAGCTTGGCAACCAACACGTTAACAACCCAATATTATTTTAAATAACAAATAAGATATTAAGAATGAAATGTTTGTTTAAGTACGACATAGGTAAATCGCGCATATTAAGCAAAGTTGCCTTAATAGACCGATAATGAGAATAAGTAATAGACATCATTTAGGTTCTTGCAAACAACTCTGAGCGGGTTAAACAGCTCACAAGTATAATTGCATTGTCTAAGCTTAATCAAGGTAAAGTGCCTAGAGAAGCGGTTAGGGACATTAAAACTTATTTCACCAAGTAATGCAGGCGAGTCAATAGTACCATTTATTACTTTGATTACGACGAAAACCCCAAGAACAAATCTACGTTTTTCAAGAGACGGTAAAGACAAGAGAAGCAACCTATTTTCATAGGGAGGAGAGAGGCAATCGGATCCCAACCCAAATTCCTAAGGGCAAACAGCAAGAATTGCTGAACAGATTCAATTGAATGTACATGAAGGAGACCATACAACAGAAGCATACTCTAGTATAGGTCTAACCAAACACATGTAAAGCCTTTTCGTAATAAAAGGATCATCAAGCTCTTTGGACCACCTCTTTATAAAACCAAGCGCGGACTTAGCTTTGCTTAACAAGAGC
>NW_023998432.1:5599871-5691318 GCF_014805625.2 Glossina fuscipes
TAGACGAAGTGTGTGTGGGGGGTAGTTTTTAGTACGTATGCGCCAGGGATGGCGAATCGTGCATGCTGCTACTAAGACCCAGCAGTATCTTTCGAAGATTTTCTACCTCCAGCTCACAGAGCAAAACAAAAAAAAAAAACATATATATATATATGTACATACGCACATATATATGTACATATATACATACATAGAGGCAAAAAGACAGAATACTCTTACCTCCTACCCTAAGGCATGACCGTTTAGTAGGAGTAAACGGTTAGCCCCCTTATGAAGGTATACCTAAACAATTACGCTACATGGTAGGTGATAGGAGTATAGGTGGTTTTTAACGGGTTAAAATCCTCGTACTGCCCCTGCCAATAGTTTTCCACCTCAAAAAAAAGAAAGAGCCAAAAAAAAACCATTGGCGCAAAAAATTGCAGCAATGCCTGCAGGCTGCACACGGTTATCCGGCAGAGTATGTTGACGGAATGATAGCAGCAATGGGAAACCGACTCGAAAGGAGGACATGTACCCCTAATCCAAATGTAGAACAATGGGTGGGGAGGCAAGACCGAAAAATTAATTTCTTCCTTTTTCAATCTCTCACTGCTTATGAAAATTTTTAGACTTATTTGTGCCCTTTCAACTTAGGAGCAGATAATGTATGCGACCTGCGCCAAGGCGTAACGACGATGCGCAGCACACTATTTTCCTCTGTTTGTTTGAGCATATTTGAGAAACAGGCCTTTCAGATGTATGGAAATGGCAGCGCTCGTGAGCAAACTACCGAAGTCAACGTGATAGAATGGTAGCTCAAAGAGAAAAGCAACGACCAATACCATGACTACCGACGTAAAGAGAAACCATCTCGAAAAAATAGAGACGCCAAACGCTAAACGCCGTAACGAACCTTCTACATCGAAGACGCTGAAACAGAAGACGGTAGGCCAAGTTAAGCACGGAGCTTTAGCGGCCAACGAAAACCCGGGATGTGGAATGGAAGAAAGTGCCCGTCAAAAAAAAAAATCACCTGATGAGAAGCGACAGAGTGAATCCAGACGCCATCATAGCGCGGAAAAGCGAATTACTGTACGCCGAAATGATTCGAAGAGTGAAAACGGAACCTAAGCAACGCCAACTGGACGAAGTAGTGCAGAAAATAAGGAGAATATAGTAATGCGACTTTCTACTTCAATTTAATGAAGCGGGGAGAAAATCAGAACAGCTAAAAGAACCTGTCAGAACGACGCCAGAATAGCGGCCACCAAGCCATATTTTTGCATATTAGCGATGGATAGGGTGGAAAAAAATACTCTCGACGTAACGACGCTATGTGTAATACTGTAGAGTTTGACAATGACATAATCAAAATGGTCGTTCGCAAGATGTACACTGCGCTAACCAAACTAAGATGAAGAGCGGGTCTCTCCTATAACCACCCAGCAGTTGTTGGTAGTTTGTAAAAAAATAGGCGACAACAAGACCAAACGGCCAGATAGTGCACTTAAGCTGCCAATCTTCGTCGCCGACATAATATTTTGCTTCATTGACGACGTTGCAATCGTCGTCCTCGGTAAGCACAACAGTCAAGAAACGATGGCCAACGGCGTGGTGGCTCACATGAACGAATTATTAGGCGCAGCAAGTTTCGATTCGACAGACCACAAAACGAATGCGGTACTTATATGCAAACAGAAGAAAGGCGATAGTATGCGAGTAAGGGTCGCCGAATACACCATTGCATCTTCTTCTGCTCTGAAATGTCTACAAGTTATGAACGACAACGCACACAATATGCTACAAACAATGCAGCGGAAATGCTATCGCTTTGAATAAGAATGACGCTAAATGCTAAAAGTCTAATATATTCGGGATGGTCATATTAATTCTGCTTTTAGCTAACCGAGTGGAGATCGACGCGCTTTAGGGAAATCGAACTATAAGAAAATGTCAGCGGTTAATCGCCTTAGGTTCTGCAGGCAGGTAAACGGTATCCGAACCATAGCGAAAGACGTAGCTCTGTTGATTGCACGTGTGATACCGGTCAATGCCCTAAAGGACGAGATGAGACGTATTTATAAAAGGAAGTACAGAGATCAGGCGCAAAGGACCGTCCTTGCGGCAAATGTTCTGCATAAATTGTGCCGGTTGGTGAGCCAATGTGATGAAAAAAGAAGAATTGGATACAATTGGCACAAAGTGACATAAAGCCGATAGGGGCCCCAAAAATGACTGTTTTGACATGTAACGAATTTGTCTTCCATTGATATGGACGTTCAGCAATATGTTTTATTAACTATTACGTTCCCCAAGCTGGGCACACCAGGAATTCCAACAATTCTGACAAACATGATAGCGGACACAATAAAAGGCCAGTCACAATTGCAGAGAATTTCAATAATTGGGCAGTCGAGTGGGGCAGCAAGATCACCAATGCAAGAAGCCGATATTTGTTGGAAGCGTTTGGAGTGCTGCCCGTCATACTCCTTGCAAACATCAATAGGTGAGCGCGGAATAAGAAACTGATATTGCAGTTCTTAATAGTCGCATAGCTGCAAGCTTTTTGTGGTTACTGAAGGTGAAATATCTAACCTGTGACCATCAGGCATATTTCCGGAGGTCAAGGTCTAAGACTTCCAAAATGTGCAGCCCAAAAATGACCAGATTCAAATGGTGGAGTTTCTATTTTCTTCGGCACGGATTGTGTCAAATCTCACACAATCTAGAGCTGCTGCAAGAAAGTTCAAAGCTACAGTAGTGACACCGGTCAAGTTGTATGAAAACCCAGTGGAAGATACCTACCTCCAGCTCGCATAACAAGAGAAAAGGCAACGCATACACACCTACAATTATTATTATTATTACAATATTCAAGTATCTCACTAGCCAACAGATAGAAGTCAAGTGCCTAATGCGCAACAATTATAAAGAAGCAAATGGATTGTGTTGCTACGAAAAGAAGTTTTACATCCTCAGTATTTCAAATAGATATAAACAGATCTGATTGCTTCATGTTTTTCTTTTTTTAATTGTGATTAAGTATGAAGCCTGACTCCTGAAGAAGGGGGATGAGGTACCTCATAGACTTAAAATACTTTGCGACACTAGGCTGCTATCAGTCTCTTGCTTGCTTATGATTATATTAAATTTTCTTTCCAAATAATTGCACGAAAATCGTCTAGTTCTAGAAACTTGCCAAAATGCAGTAAATGTATTAAAACCCAGTAAAAGTTGTCAATACCATTTTACCAACCGGCGTCATAAAATAAAGATGCTTTATAAGGGGGATGATTATAGAAAAAAATAACAGAAGTACGAAAATGTGGTATTCGTAACTTTTTTAAAAAGGTTTATAAGGAAACGATTTCCTCCAGTCGAAATAGTCGAATCGCGTCCTTTAAAGAAAAAGTGTGTGAGCTCAATAGAATTAAATGTTGTAAAATACTAAAACTCTTGTTTCTGTAAATAACTTCCTTTGACTCTTCAGATAGTTCTTGTAAGTCTGTAAAAAAGGCTACATTATTGTTAATTGATAATTCAATGATGCGAGGCTAATTTAATGAGTATTAAAGATAGTAGAAGAAAAATAAGTTTTACGTAATGTGTTTTTTAATTTTATCCTTCTTGCGTTTCATTTGCTTTCGATCGCAATTTTAGAAATCACTTAGTAACGCTACTCAGGGTAATTCACTTACTTGTTTGCATTACATTGCATACTAATGTTAAAATAAAAATTCTTATATATTTATTAAAAAGCTGACTAAGATACATTTTATTACAACAAAAAGAATATTTAATGTTAACTTGAAGGTTGTGCTTTCATTTATAGATAAATACGGTTTTTACAACTTTCACTGCTTAAGCGTCGTAGAATCAATTACCTACAATAATAGTTTATAAACAATTCGCTTTTTAAAAGCACAAACGGTTTTTATAGTTTTTAATATTTGTTATCATTTATTGTTTACGTCCAAGAGTTGTAAAACTAAGAATGATAACTAACGGAAATCCGCAACAGCACTATTCTTTAATAAAACTAACAACAATAACAATGAAAGCAAACTTGATCGCTTGCTATGCACACGGAGAGAGTATAAATTTAAAAAGTATTATCGTTTGAGTAAAGTTTTCTAAAGTTTAAGCAAAATCCACATTCATTTATCCACTACAAGTTAACTTTAACATAAGAAATTGTGCAGTTCATCTATTTTTTTATAGGTCAATATCTGAACTAGCTTGGTTGCTTATTAGTAGTCTCACAAAGAACACCAGTAAAGACTGAAGACTGAAGAAGTAGAATATTCGACTGCTTTTCTTAATCGAATTTTATCATTAGAGCTTTTCACTCACCAATTCCTATATTATATTACATACAGTAAAACATTGTATGAACTCCCACAGTCGGTTTATATTCCTAACATTTTCTACTTCTTTTGAAGGATGGTTATGACTGAGACTGCGCAAAGCGTTTAATGATCGAATACATGAACTTAAATATTTTTCACTTTTTGGTTATTTATTCATTGGTTATTTGGTCATTAAGATATATGTGAACATATTGTCGAAAGAATACTACAATTTGCTTGCCCTTTACCACCGAACGTATTAAGTGCATTCATCCAGAATTTTCTCTTATTCAGAGTTAAGTTTCTCCACAAAGCCTTTTGTAAACATTAAGTTTGCGTTCAAAGAGCCTCTTTGACAAATACCATAAGAAGAGGTGTTTTGCTATCCTTCATAATCATTTTCTATAACAAAGACGATCTGGGTCAGTTACAAAGCACATAAAGTGGAATATCTCTCGAAAGAATCCTTTCGATGTAATTCATTTCCAGCTTCTTTCATTATTGGACATAATATTATAGTATATAATATCGCGTATTGACTTCTCATTAATTTCTGTCAATATAGCAATTACTCCTTTTGATTTTAAGGAGTATATTCAAACAATTCCACTTTTCAAACATCGAATCTTAAAACGTAGTAGGGTTTGATATGATTTTTGTTTATCAACTTTAATAATTGCCCTTTTTTATCATTGAGTTTTCACGTGTTTCTTAAGCAGATATTTGCAGCATGTGTTTTTTAAATATAGTGTTACGAGATTGCAAAACGGAAAACACCAAAAACATACATAACATACATACACATATGTATACATAAAAAAACGTATATAAACTTACAGTAATTAAAGTTTTTATATATTAATTAGAGTCTCTGTCGGTTTGTAGATAAAATATTTTCGAAACATTACTCTACAATGGAACAAATAACAAATTTCCGAAATTGCCGTTGTGCACAAGTTTTTTTATAAATGTTAATGCAATTATAATCATTGTTCAACCAATGTAACGCTTACCTTACATTTAATACTTCAAGTAAAAGTTGTAGAAACCTATAATGTCAAGTATTTTTCAGTTACTAATCTTTTGTTGTGCGTGTGTGTAAAACTACGTTGTGCGCTCGGTTTTGCAAGTGCGCTAATATGTATAAAACATATATTCAATGTTTTAACATAAACATATATTTATTACTCAATTCGCCGACATAGATGGTTGTTATTACCTTTTGACGTCGCAAGTTGATAGTCGAACTTTGATATGCTTATTAATTATTCCAAATGATATTAGGTTAGCAAATACATTTTCATTTTCGATGGTATTTTGTTTATTGTATTCTTTCTTCATTTTTTGTACATCAAAAGTTAAATTATAATGTTTAGTATGATTTATTTCTAAGCGTCTATTTCATTTGACTGGAATTATATTGACCTTGAACATATATACAGTAAGGAAGTTCGCCCAGAACTTCAATGATGCGCATACACGTCCATAAGAGAAAAAATAACTTAATTCAAGGCTTACACGAAATACTGAATTAATCCTTATGATAGATATTTCTGACGATTTCTTAAATAATCAGTACAACAAGGTTGTGATCGGCCAACTGGCACACCCATAATAGACAAACTTTTTACGCATAAGTCCCAAAGAAAATATTAATTACTTTTTTTTACCGTCAGATGTCAAAATGTATTCCAAGGCTAAGATCAACATATATGTATAGTTCCCTTGTTCGTGCAAGTTTATAAAAAAAAACTTCACTTTTAAAGGTCGTGATCCAATTATTTAAGCTGAAGGCGCTGAAAATTTGCTCTGAATTACTAAAATATATGGGCTTTTCTTTACACTTCAAGCGTCTCAATTATGATGAAAACTTTCTATTACATCTGAAATTCGATCTCATTCCGTTACAAAAAACGTAATTTCTGTTATTCGTTAACTTAAATATTCGGAGTTAAATAAAAAATATTTAACATAAATAATATTGTAATTACTGCAACTGAATCACTAAGATTACAAGTTGAGACGGCAACATTCGTACCATTCATAACATTGTTTACAGTACCTAGGGTACCATTTACAAAAACTGTTAAAATACTGTTATGCAATTTACTTTGTTCTAATATCCAATCCTTGTAGTAAGCAACGTTGGCATATACGCCTGGTAAATACGGTTTAGCACAGCCTTTACCCCACGATATAATACCCGCTTGAACTCCGCTACACATCAAAGAACCGCCCGAATCACCTTTACAAGCATCTCGTTCATCCTCCAAATAACCAGCAAATAACATCCCATCAACTATCTTATTACCCTATCTTGTGTTATTACGGCAATTCTTTACGGCAATGATCGTTACATCCAACCTGATTAAAATATCTGGAAGATTAGCCTAAAAGAAACGAAAAATAAATAATAAACATTATTTGCATAGAGTCTTTTCATAGGAACACCTCATTTTCACTTCCTCCTTTCGAATCAACACTTTGTTTTTCCACTAATTTCTGAAATTTAAACTTTTCAAATATAAAACAAAATTTGCAAATAATTCAATTTTGTTTGAAAATAGTCATTGCCTCTCTCTCTCTCTCGATCTTTCTCTCTTTTTTTCGAGAACATTCCATGCGTTCTTCATAATTTAAGATTGTTATAATCTCCGCGTGAGCGAACGATGAGAATATAGACTTAACCAATTTTCTTTATGATTGAAGCAGATAAATGCGAAATCCATATTTTGCAAAAACTTAAATTTTTAAAATATAAAACGGGCAGCGCATAAAACAATATTTTCCGAAATTAACGAACCGCCGCCTAAATGTCCGCTCCCGAAAACATAACTATCCTTAATACTATTCCTTAGCGAGACTTGTTGCCGGGTATTATTCCATTCAGCTGCAGAACCATTAACAATTTTAAACTCCTGGCAAGTCACCTTTGCGGATGAAACAGTTCCAACTAAATATGCATTTTCTCTATTACATCAATCGAATTCGTTTTTTTTTTCCAATCTTGTTTACTTGCAGTTGTAAGACGGTATAGTTAAAATAATAGATTTTAGAAGCACTAATGAACCGAGACATTGCAATTCTGAGTATTTTCGAAGACTATAGATTATTGAGTAAGCTCTTCGAGACAAAACATCGTTCATTTATGATAATCCTCCCTTTTCCGGCTGGTCTGGAAAACATAATTTTAAACAATAGATCGATGGTGAACGAATTCCAATGCATATACAATGTTTTTAATAGCAACTAAAGACGAAATTACAATCATATTTTTAGCTTCATTTAAATAGGTCCATTTCTAGGGCATGGGCTGCACGCTGTTGCTCTCTTTTTAGCTTTAAAGAAATAGCAGTCGTGCACGCCTACACTCTTTTTTAATATAAAATGAGCAAAATTTATTTGCTCATTCAATTTTTTAAAATTAATTTTTGTTCTCTAATAAAATAGAAGAGAACTTTCATTAGATATGAAACATTTGTAGTCTCCATTGTCCTCTACTCGCAACATCGTACAGATTCTACTCAACGTGGCACGGCATACAAAAAGACAACAGCATAAATCTATTAACTTTTCAAAAAGTTTAAATATGTCGTGTTTCTTTTACCTTGATCAAATCATTACGCGTGCATACATTAACTGAAATAAGTTTTTGCCAATTTTTGGAATGTTAAGTAATTGATGGGGTCATGTTCAGGATTCTAAGATGAAAAATATAACTAAATATCGACTAAAATACTTTTCTAAAAATTTTTAAACTTTCGTCATTTATCTAATTAAAATGATTAGATTTTATGCAAATTTAACTCGTATATTAAATTGAAATAATTTGAATGGGAATAAAAGATCACAATTGAGACCAATTAAAAGACAAAAGTTAACATTTGGGAAACTGAGCTGAGTTTATCTTTCAACTCAACAACTTTCTAAGAAATTAAGTAGGATTTCCTCTAAGGTTTTAAAGCTCTAGTTTATTCGACATTTAAGCAGACTAACGGTAAATAGTAACTAGTAAGCCAGCCCTTTTACGCAGAAATCAACGTACACTAAGGGAGACGAAAAGTTATGGAACAAAAAAACTTGGAACGTTTGTAATTTTTAAACTGTGATAACAAATAATGCCTGAAATAACGGATCAATTTAAAATGACAACATACCGGTTAAAAGTTACCCCTTATATTGTACAGATTTTTGATATTCATTGCGAAATTATAATTCGAAATATAACATGTCCGTTTGTAATTTATATAAGGGGATATATTTCATATATTTAATGCAGTCTTAACTTTTTCTTTTTCATTCATTGTATAACAGGCGACCGTTTCGGAATCAATAGACGCAATTAAAAAAAAACAAATGTGTAGTGTCGCCTTTTTCGACGAGTGCTCCGCTTGAAGAGTACGTCCCTTTTGTACAAATTTGTGTGTGTTTATCGAAATAGTCTGTTGTTTAACTGTCCAATGGATCGGAAACTTCGATTCATCTTCGATTCGACATTTAACATGTTTCATCTCTTAAAAATTGAGAACGAGCTAGCGTAAAATTAAAGCGTTGTTCTCCACCGACAATATTCTACATATTTTTGGTAATGCATTTAACAACAGATAAGATAATATATTTTATATAATTACAATATCTACTCTATAATTGAGTCGGGGTAGCCGAATTTTTTCATTTTGGTTTCAGTACAGCAGGTTCAACCATAACATATACGTGGAGATTTTTACAGCTGTTGTACCTTACAAGCAATGAGCAAAAAATCCGACTTTTTTGCTTTTGAACACGAAAGCATACTCAGTTGATGTTGCACCGTAAGCCGGTTTTCCACACTTTAATCATCTACTTGTTCCCAAAACATTCAAGGGTGTTTATCAAATTAGGAGTCGACATCTTAGCTTTTGCAGCCGAGAGTGTATTTATCACAGACATTCTATTTATCGGGGCGCTGACTGAATAGTTTTTAAGAATGTGCACTGTAAATCTTCGAGTTAAAGAATGACACAAGAGCTGCCTTTGACAAGATTCGGTAGGTTGATAATTGCCAGCTTTGCTCTTTGTAAGGACGGATTCATATTCGAAGAATTTTTGATCAATGTACTAAAATTTTAGAAAAAAGTGGTCAGGATAAGAAGACATACAAATGAGAGTCAACATTAATTTTATTTGTCGGGCTTACAATTATTTCACAGGCATACAAATGTGAAATCCGAATTTAGAAAAAAAAAGAACGTTAAAGTCTTAAGAATGATGAAGAATGGTTTATTTAAATCTGCTCCATCACTAGTTGTACAGTTCCTCCATCTTTCGCTTAATTGTTCCATACTACGTCAGTGAAACTCTGCCCCTTGTGCCACGAAGTATCCATCATGTCGCTTTTTCACACGTTGCTAACAGGCATAGCGCTACCCAACAAGTATGTGAACGCTCGTTTTAAACAAATGATAGTTGTAAGGCGCCAAGTCTGATGATTACGCCTTCACTGATAGGATTTCGTTTTAACCTTATGGTTAGGCGGTCTTACAGTTGATATTGATATAGCGTAAAACGTATCAAATTTGAGGGAAGACGGACGGTGTTGAAAAAGCTTTCCGTCAGCGAAACGTCCAAAGCAAAGGGCTCGATAAACTATTCTACACTTTGAATCTCCATAGGTTACTTCTCATCTCTTATTTATCAAATCGTGTATAAACGGTCGTTGTTCCAAAACCGCGACGTTTACGACAGTCTAACAAATTATATACTTCTATGAATGTTAAAAGCAGGATGTACTGCAAATTTTCGTATATACTTTAGAAAAATTACATGATATAGATCCATAACGGAAATTCCCAAGGAAAATTCTTTCAGATGGCCTTAAAGTTTAAAAGTTTGGTACACTTCAGTGGGATAACGTGTATTGTTACGGAAACCTTAGAAAAACTGTTTTTATATCATGAAGTCCCAGTATGAATAATCCCAGACAAAGCAACGCCATCTATTATAAAAACCGGTATAGAATTTGTTAACTTATTGTAATGCGTCTGCGCCGCCTCGGTTGACAAAATAGCAACCTTAATAGGGGTACTTTTTGGACTAGAAGGGCCTATTATTCCCTTCTGCGTATAAGAGGACAAACATCTAAGAGGATATAAAACTCCAGTGCACTGTTGTTTTACTGCCTATTTATTCTCTGTATGAATTGGAAAAAACGATGAGTGGGAAAAAAAAATGATCAAATAATAATAGGCAACAACAGATTCAATTACCAATAAATTTGTGAAGCGAAAGGAATAAGTAAAATTTTTATTTTCACCAGACCAACATCCTAACCATCGGTGCCACAAAGGTGCTTAAAAAGTGCGTTCTATATTTACAAATAGATAATACCCTGGATACGGGGAAAGGTCCATAAGGAACTAAAAAAAAACTCCATTTTAGGCGATGTCATTCGACATCGATATTCTGTTATACTCGCGCAGCTTTAATGTGTCGAAAATAGCCTTTAGAGATTTTCTTTTGTACTATTTCTACGGATTTTTAAAACTGTGTTATTTAAGATATTAAGGTTAGGAAATAAAAACTATTGACATGAGAGGGACTGCTTTAGTTCAAAGCTTAGTACATGCAATTAAGAGATAAAGTAAAGTAAAATAATGTTTCGAAGTGAAGAAAAACAGTGAAGCTGCGCTAGTGTTAACGTGAATATTGAAACTTAAATTTCCATTTAGTAATTTAGTTAAATCATTTTCTATTCTATGTGTTTCCAAGGCGTTAGTTACACGCGCTGCGTAAAACGCCACATCGGTATAAATGCCTGGATAATCAGGCTTGGCACAACCTAAACCGGCCGAGACAATACCGACGAGTTTATTATCACAAACCAACGGACCACCAGAGTCACCAGTGCAAGCATCTCTGTCACCTTTTATATAACCAGCGCACAACATACCTTCTTTAAAGATTTTGGGACCATACAACTCTAGACATTTTGTTTTAGCAATGATAGGCACTTCAATGAATTGAAGCTCTTCGGGATAGCTCTTCTGAAAAAAGATTGGTCTTTTACAATTTTTTAAAATCTTTTATAGAGATTTTTGTTACATTATTCATTATACCCCAACCAGTCACGATGCATTTAGTGCCCGAGATCACTTCAGGTTTATAATTCATTTCGATTATAGCGGCCGCTTTAAAGTCAACGGACACCGTGTTGTTTAATATTAAAACCGCTATATCATCCGTAAGAAATTTACTGTGAAAATCAGCACCTACTATTATATCCTTAACACCCAAAACCAAAGTATTTTCATCTTTAACATAACGATTTAAGCCACCAAGAACTACAAGAATATCTTCAGGCTCAAGCGGCTGATCATAGAAGCCACTAAATGGAAAAAGTGATCACCTGAGGAAAAGAGGTACTTCTAAAGCAGAATTACTTACTTCCATACACAATGCGCTGCCGTCAAAACTATGTTTGACGCTATCAAGGCGCCACCGCATTGATGACCCCAACCGAACGTCCAATCTAGATATTCCCAACGTACGGACGCTTGATAACGTGCATAAGGCCATCTAACGGTAGCACCGTTTATAATACGATAGTTTGCGCTAAGAGCTTAAAATACGAGAACACTTATATTCGTAAAGTCTAATGAATCACTGTGGATTATTTTACCTACCAATTGCTATTGTGCACAGCGAACTTATTTTAAACACTAGTAAAAATAATAATTCTGTAAACATTTTCAACCTTAACTGATCTTTTTCACTTATTGTATAATTACCTTTCAAATAGTTAATGGTAATTGCTAAGGTAATACATATCGTTATATATCAGAATGTTCCGCGCAGAATTTTACCCAATTCAATACCGTTTCAATGAAATTTGCGTCTTGATTTTCAGCGATAAGATAAATTTTTAATTAATTGACGTAAAAATTTGACTAGCTTTGTGTATATTGTAAAAATTCTGTTTAAATCAATTTACTTTTTTTTTTATATGGATACACATTTTATTATACCGATCGGTTGCTACTATCGGCTCATTTATTTTTGTGTTTGATCTACAGGGAGCAATTTTCGGGATATTTTGAAGAAAGTCTAAAGTCTTTTTCCCAAGGACGAACATTAGTTTTACGATCATTCTTCGGACAAAGCTTCATTTTATGATTTTTACATAAAAAAATATTGCGCTTTTCAAAATTTCTCCACCATAAATTGCTAATTATTGGTAATTCGATATACTTAATTAATGCAAAAAATTTAGGCCAGATAGGACAATATTTCATATAACAGATCTCAGGCAGAATAAACCTTTAAATGGGAAAAGATCTAATTTTTAGTACTTTACAATGAAAATCGGCTTATAACAGTAATTTGACGAAGAGATTAACTGTACCAAATTTGCACCACGTGTGTCCACTTCTAGGACACGGCTTCGTAAAAGACTTCATATAAAAAATAAGACTTTATAAAGTTACAAGCTATAATTTTTGGTATTTTATCAGAAAAATAAATGCACAATTGTGTTAGGGTAGACAGTGTAGAGTACTTAACGGTCTTTCTTGGCCGAATATAGTGCGTTTACTTCTGTATAATTTTCTCCTAGAAAACAGGCCTTAAAAAACAAAGCATTCAATTTGTTCAATGAATCGAACACAACGTCGGGGTGTACGAAATATGCGATTGTAATCTGAAAATCGTACAGACCAATTTTTTTCTCTCAAAGTTTATTTTCTACGAAGTTTTCCAATTTTAGTTACATGGTTAATTTAGTAAACAGTCTGTAAATAGTTCAATAAGATATGAAAAGATACTAAGTAGATGTATTTTTTAAAAAAGACCTACTATTAGCGGGTAAAATAGAAGGCATTCTCGATATCAATGAAGAGAACTTCAGTATAATGGTCGTTATATTTACTATTCTTGATCACATTAAAAACGCGTTTAATTTGAACGCAAATGAAATGCTGTGCAATTAAGTGTTATTTTTAATACAAAAGTCTGTCCTAAAGTCTGTTGAGCACAATTTTTCCAAATAGTTTGGCAATTGAGCTTAAAGGACTAATTAAACGAAAACTGAAATAAAATCATTATCTTTACCTTTACAATCCATTTTTGGTTCGTTTATTATTCACTCAGTTTTTGGATAACATTTCAATGCAAAAGTAAGGTTATATTATCCGAGCAGGTTGAATGCACATACATGCGTGTATATGCACTGAGTTCTTGCGCCGAGTTTACGCACAATCTATCATCCACTTTGTATAAAGCTTTTTTTTGATGTTTGGTCTTAAGCAGCCACGAGTAACAAAATTAATAACTTACTACTCGAAATCGTAAGGACTTTATCAAAGATATCAATGTATCTAAATATACATATTTTTTCTGTATATCCGTTTATATGGTGATTAGTATTTTGCGCATAATATGCATCGACGTAGCCCGCTTCTGGCCATTATTCTGCCAGTATTTTGAAACTAGAACTTTGTGGTTGGACCTCACGGCTCCAACCCCAACTCCGATTTTCCAACTTCCAAAACTCAAAGTTTCACTTTTGAAACAGTTCAAAATAAGTCAGAAAATTCTGTAAGCAACTTGAAGACCGTTCTTCAATCAATTCGCAAAATAAATTGTAATGAACAAGTTGCATTTTCTATTTAACTATTTCCAATACTTTACATACAGATTGATACGCGTTAAGTTGTAATGTTTCAAAATAAGTCCATGGTAGTAGAAAGAGTTTTTGGGTTGTTATAATTTATTTAGAGCTTGTGAGTGAAGTATAAGAAGATTTGCATCATCTATAGATTGGTTTTTAAACGCTAATATCTCTTTTTAACTTCACACTCTTTTATAATAGTTTTACTTGTATTGAAAACATTTTTTAAAAATTATTTATTTTTCTTCATGAAATTTACCCTTAAAACTTTGACCTCCAATAAAAATTTCTATTTAAAATGTTTTAAATGGCTTCGTGAAGCATAATCACTGAAGAAATACATCATCTTTCGTCTTCGTTTTACAGACACAAAATATTGAATAATAATATTTAACGTTCTATGCTTGTGCTTTTATTATCAGTCTTCATTTTTTTTACTTAAGCTAAATATATTTTTCTTAGCTTAAGAAACATTTCGTTGTTTAACAAAAAACCCAATCAAAGAAGTTACGTAATGTTGTCAATGCAGCAATGAAAATAGACGTGTTGTTGATAATGTTCGAAGCATCACTGTAATAAGTATAGTTAAGAGAATTGTTAATTTTTAAAATCCATTCATAAAAGCCAGAAACATTAGTATAAACACCGGGATTTCCGGGTTCTGCACAACCGTTACCCCACGAAACAATACCAACTAGTTGACCGTTACATTCTAAAGGCCCACCTGAGTCACCCTGGCAAGCATCTATTCCACCTTCTCGCATGTAACCAGCACAAAGCATAGATTGCGGTAAATTACCATAATTTTCACAGCATTCCGTATATTTGATAATCGGTACTTGCCCGGCTAGAAGAACTTTAGAAGTTTGCCCCTGAAAATGAGAGAAATTAAAATTTAAATAATAAAGCTTTATTCACTTCAAGGCAAATCTTAGATCACCATCACTCAGAACTAATATATAAATATTGGACAATTTGTTGTTACTTTTGGAAGGCCGCAATCATATTTTAAATCATGATTTAAATCATCGGTTTTGAGAGTCCATTTGCAAATTTGAATACATGTTCTAAGGCTCAATTTTTAATTTTAATTTTCGCGGTCTTTAAATTTAAAATACTGAAAGACGAACGAATAGGTTGACAAGGTTCGAAAACATGACAAACGAGTTTATATACATTTTGCAAAACGCCTATTCCATGTTCGTCGTTCTTGCAAAAAAATATGACCCCGCCCTTCATTAATGAAAAAGTTTAGATATATTCAAAGTGATATTCAATGACTCATACTGTATTCTGTTATTAGTAACCACGGCACCATGCAGAATTGGATAGTTTTATTCAATATTTAACTGATCTAATGCATAAACGAATTCTAAACTATCTTGAGATGACGTAAGTAAAAAGACCGAATTTCCTTTGATCCTCAATTGTTCGTAGACGAAATAATAGCTAGCTTGAGACTATTTTTAGTGCGAATCTTTGATTAGGTACAAAATAAATTACTCCATGTCCAGTTTTGGTCCTTTGTTTCTATAAATTTGTTTCGTATTTTTTGTAGAAGAACTTATGGATGGATCGCATATATTTTAAAACTCAGTTTCAGGAATAACTAATTTTTTTGGGTTTTGAGCTTTAAAGCAGTACATGTAACCAGGGGCATGCCTGTCTCTATACTCTGTGAAGATTCCAATCCGTATTTTTTCACGTTCCAAAGGGAATAAATTGCGTTTAATACCTTCCTTCAGTAAGAAATACAAATATTTTTCTAATTAAATTACGTACATTTGCCATCCTACCCCAACCAGTTACACAACACATAGTATTGACTAACACTTCTTTCGTATTTATTGGTATAGTTTTTACCGTAGGCCAATTCCAGGGTACGTAGCCATTTAGAAATAACAAAGCTATGTCATTTACTAATGTAGTCGTATTAAAATCTGCATGTTGGATAACTTGTTGTACAGTATATTGCAAATTATTTGGTAATCTGTGGTATAATAGTACGGAACCCATGACGATAGTTAATTCTCTGGGACTCCTTGTAACAGGCACGTCCAAATTCGAGCTGTAAAAAGTTAATAAGTATTTGTATAAATTTTATAAGGTTTAACATAATACGCACTTTGTTACGCAATGAGCAGCAGTTAATACTAATCTTTGCGTTATCACTGAGCCACCACAGAGATGACCATGTCCATAGCCGTACTGCCCTTCTAATGCTTTTAGTCGTACCGAAACCTGATATTTTGCTATGTTTATAGGTATTACTGTACCCCCAATTATTTTACTTTCCTTATTGAGTGGCTGAAAATCTAAAGATTACAATTAATAAAATGTATTGAATATGAAAAGACGAAGTAAAGCAAATGCCTTTAAATAATAACAACGATGACAGTGTACGTAAGATCCTAATTTGTTATCAACTTATATCAATAAGGAAACAGTGAATTAACGCATATATTACACAACGAAAAAACTTTGCTGTGTTGATGAAGAATACTGTGTTCGTTACACAGATTAAGAAGAAAACGAACAACCAACGCAACATTCCTCTTCCGCTACGTTCTTATTTGTTTCGAAGAGGCTTAGTTAATAACAAACTAATTGAAAATATAAAAAAAAGAAAAATGGTCGCCTCTCAAAACATTTTATAAATTTGCCGAAGTTTAGTTTTGTACTGAAGTGTTATCGTACAATGCCGTAGTCAATTTGCTTATTTGGCCCCTTTTATTGGAGAACTTATGATAGCAAACATTGCAAGAAATTTTTACCAAAAATCAAGTTTGAAAATTAGGCTGATCTGGTTCCACACAAGATGGGAAATGGCAACTTACAATCTATTGCAGATATTGATTTAAATTATGGACATGAACGAGGGTATTGTCGGCGATTCATATTCAATAACAATACCTCGGACAAATCATTTCTCTAACCAACTTGAAGGCACTAGAGAATTAAATATTTGTGGGCTCCTAATAGGAAACCTAATAGGAAACCTAATGTTTCTTTATTATTAAATAAATTTAAGCCAATGACGAATATTTGGTAAATTTCATATATTGCCTATTTTGGTTCCTTTTACAGAGCTGTACAAAAAATCCATTAAAATCCATCGTTTATCTTACTTCTGTATACTTATTAAAAGAAAATTAATTGATTTAATCGGTTTGTTCGTAATTCTAACAAAAATATGCAAGAAGGAATTGTTTTAATGATTGTGTATATATTAATTTAAACTTGGATAGCGATATACAGATATCCATTTTACAAATTTCCGCTATAAACAGAAAGACCAAGGCATGTGCGCACCGAAGGTAATATGATTAAATTTGCATAAAGACTCGTGACAACTAATTATGTAATGACATGTTTCTGTGTCATTATTAGCATCGAAAAATCAAGGCTGTAAGTGCCTTCACATGAGATTGAAGGGCTACAGACATCGAGCACAATATCTGCTATTGCGATACATTTAAATTTACTTGGTTTTCGGACCGCCGTCTTGCGTGAAATACATATAAGGATAATCGCCAACGTTATGCGAAATATTTATGTTTTTCATTAATGCTGAATTGTCGCATATTTATTTCAATACTTAAACGATCTCTTAACTGTGTTTCATTTTTTATCCAGACATGTGTAATAATAGTAGTTCCATTAAGATGAGTTTGAAACACGTTGGTTCGTTCACGAAACGGACAGGGCTTAAATAAGAAAAAAAACAAAAGTTTATAAATATACATATATAGTTGAGTTGATCAATGTGGGAGGATTTTGATAGGTGCCTCTCAATCTCAAAGGACGATTTTCATTGAACTTTCATGCCGTTAATCATTACCCACTTACTTGCATTAATTGCTTCACTAAGTAAGTTTAAAGAAATTACGAAAATTATGCACAAAATTTGTAACATCTCTTCGAAAAAGAGAAAATTTTTTTGCACTATTTTCCTGGAAATTATCACTATAAGGTGTAGTAAAATAATAACTGTTAAGTCACAAAATTGAAACGCTTCAGACTGACTTTTGATATGAGTTCATTTGTAAAGCAGATATTTGTTTTACACGGAATAATTATTAAGTGCAACAAATATACAACTCTACGTTTATCGTCATATTTATCTTATCGTATTTTTGTTAATTAAACAAAATGAGTAAAACGACCGAAAACATAATTTTAACAAATCACCGTGATCGCGATACTCTTTATACCAGTATAATTTATCTTATGTAGTAACTGTTTTATTGAGGAATTTGTTATAAAGTTGTTTTTTATTACTTTTAAAAGTAAAAAAGTTTTCTAAGAAACGTCATTCGTGTCCTTAAAGTGAAAGAAATAAAGCGCGATAGGAACAATTTTCTTGCCTTACATATCTTTAATCAATGACATTCTACACCGATTCAGCAGTATTCATCTGTCCGGTGTCTATTGGAACTCTGCGGCCTTAAGAACTCGATAAAAAGATTTGAAATTCAATTGTAACTTGTGCTTTGTAAGTCAGGTTTTCTAATATGGGCGAATATAAGGTGCTCATAACATCGTAAAAGACTGCAAATTTACAAAAACCGAAAGCTTATTACATCAAGAAAATATCGATCTGAAACCTAATTCGAAAATTTATATGAACCGTGTAAAAATTTCCAATAAACTTCGTCATGATAGGGCCGTTAACTAACCTATAATTAACAAAACAGCTTTAATTTGATAGGATGGGTGCTTGATACTCACCTTAAAGTACCTTTATTTTTTTCATATTTATATATATTATCAAAAAATGGAAATACACTAACTTTATTATTTGCATACGAAGGTGCATTTATTTCTTTATTTATTAACTCTTGAGGTTATTACGGTAAGAAAATTTTAGATAAAAAGCTAAAAGTTGTCCGTATGTTATTAACGTTCAGTTCAGATCAAGTTTGAAAACACTCTTCGTCTGGTCGGAGGCAGTTACTCAAAAGAAGTAAAAACCAAAAGTTTCAAATATTGTTACCAATCTCGAAAGCTCGAGATCGTTACAGAGGTGATAGAGATGTTAAATATCACAGATTCGTTTCAAGGTGAATTTAACCTTTTAATTATCTGGCTTTGTTTTTGTGATCATCAAAGCATTTATTTTTACTTTTCAAATTTTTATTCTAAGACTTAGACTATTGTAATAAATTTTCATTCGTTTTTAATAAACTTAAATGCATTTTATGCATTAACAACATCAAACAAGAACATCTTAAAAATAACTAAGATTATCAAGTTTTATCTTTATCAATTTTCAATTAACTGACTTCTTTTATCCTTAATTTTCAACTTGATTTTACTCTCGTTGCTGTAATTTATTGTACTGTTTATCACAAACGTACGTAAATAGATATTTTAAAAATATCTATCTAAAACGACGTATCAAAACCATATGAAGATCTTTAGGATCCCATTCTTGCTACAATTGATCAATGGAGTTATTGATTCAAAAGCCTTGTTGAGTGAAACCTATACAAATGCCACTGTTGCCACGACCCTTTAGAGACTGTCAGCTAATAAATCTAAGCCGACGTAGAAATAATTTCGAATTATTTACCTCACTTAGGGTTCTTAGCAAGAATCTGAACAATGTTCACAACCTAATCGATATATCAGACTCAAAGTTTGTGATAAAATCAACACTTCTTAGGAGTCGTACATTGCTAATGCCATACCTAGATGCCAGCAACAAATAAATAGGGATTTAGCGTGACAACTAGTAGCCGTTGATTTACTGAAGTCGCAGAACACGGTGCAAAGAGCCAAGATGTACAATGTAGTTACATTTTATTAAAACATGCATATATATACATACAGTTATAGTTAAGCGAAGCCTTGCGGTTTTAGAATTACTGTCGTTTGTAATAGTCTAATTCAGTTGATATTCATATAGTTAAATTGAAAAATGGATAAATACATAAATAAATAAAACACCATGTACGATGTTAGTAAAGTATGGCCATGATTACACGTTAAAAAACAATCTTATCGGAAGGTGTTTTTGCATTACCACGTAATGCTCTCTTCAGCCTAAAAGTTTTTTTTTCAAAATTTCTGATTTTAAATGGTTCCTTATATATTCAAGAATGATATTTAAATGGTTTTATAGAGATTCGAACTGCTTATGTTACTACAAAAATTAATTTTCCCAGCGAAGTCACTACTTAAAAGTACTTAGAAGGGCTACTAATGAAAAGTGTCTATTATCGTAGTTCAAGCGACTTGAAATTTTAGTTGTGTCTCCAGTGAAACACGTGCGAATTTTTTGATTGGTTTATCTACATCGACTTTATGGTCGATTTTAATTAAAATCATCGTCATCGTTTTTAAATCAATATTTAAAAGAAAATTCTGCTTG
The DNA here is from genome assembly GCF_014805625.2 of Glossina fuscipes. Lineage (NCBI taxonomy): Eukaryota > Metazoa > Arthropoda > Insecta > Diptera > Glossinidae > Glossina > Glossina fuscipes. Next base: position 5,620,222 of record NW_023998432.1, read on the forward strand.
CTCCATAAGAGGATGAGTGAATGATGTAGCAGTTGAAAGTTGAAGTCAATAGGTTGATAAGTTTATATCAAGTGGGAAACAATATACAACTTAGTTGTTCAAAGAGATTCGAATGAATTATCAAATATACAGTATCGCCATTGAACGTATAAGGAAAATTATAAACAAAATAAAAAAGGTATTGTTGAGAGATGAAACACCCTTCATTGATTTAATATTTGATGGTTTATTAAGCTCTTGTATACTAAAAGTATCATAATAGTAGTACTTATATTTAGGCTTGCATGGTTACTTAATCTAGAGTATGTTTGCAATTTTAAACGATCAGAATTCAGAAATAAATATGAAAGTTGCATAATATAATTAGTATATATATTTTTGTGTGTGACATGTCTTTTTAACGTCAACATAAAAGTAAATTATATAAAAAAAGGTAGCTATAATAAAATTGTGTCAGTATGTCAAGTTACTCATAGTATGAATACGCTACAGTTGTCTCGACGCTAATTGAAGTTAATAAAATTCAAGCACGAGTTTTGAAGCATTTCCTGATGGTGTAAAGTTATATTTAAATATAACTACCAAAGATACAAACAATTTTTTAGAGATCTGTAAAACCGTTAACAGAATTCTTTTAAGTCTCAGAGGGATTTAACTCAAAATACAAGCAAAATAGAGCTTTTCGAAAATTTTTTTTCAAATCATTATAAACAACACATGACTTTATGTAAATTCATGACTTTGTGTAAATTAGTTTCATTTTTTCGCAGGACATGATTTGGCCACAGTAGCTACGCAAACTTTCGCCTTATCAACTTCATTTATGACATGGCGTAAGAATGTTGTCCTTTCGAATATTAATTAATTTACCTAAAGTCACGTTTTGTTTGTAATAATTTGCAAAAAAATTCTCGAAAAGTTTTAAGTTACTTGTATTTTGAGTAAAATCCCTCCAAAACTTCGTTTAACAGAATTCTGTGTCTTTGATAGTCATATTTATATATAACTTCATACCCTTGCATTTCCTGTTTCCAGCAAATGTGGAACCTTCTGACGTTACAAATAAACCTGAAAACGTTTCGTGAAATTATGTTTGAGTATTGACGCCAAAGTGGAGGTTTCCGACTAGACATTTAGGCGATCCGATGCTATAATGGATCTCCAAGAACAAGAATTTTTTGAGCAGTAAGCCAATTAGAAATCTTACGAAGCAAAATAGACACTATCAAGCTAAGAATCGCTAAGCTAAAAGATAATAAGGTTGTCAATGCTTCTAAAGTAAACATACTTTCAATAAGCAAATGATCAGTACGACCAAATTATCGTCCAACATGTTGTCCGGAAAGTTCTTTGTAAAATCAAACAAGTATCGCATTCAAGCAAATGCACATTCTATAGCTGCGACAAAACAGGTCACGTGGATCATGAATGCGTAATGGCAAAAAGTGTGCAGTAAGCAATAATTCAATTAGAAGCTAAAAGAGCAATTATCTCAGTCTGCCGCTAAAACAATAAAGAAGATGAAGTAACAAATCTCATGGTAATGTAGGTTAGACAATGTAGGGATCGTGAGGCTACCAGCGTAAACACTGTAGTAGGAAAAGAAAATTAAAGAAAGTAGCTAAGCAATAGGCAAAAGCAGACCTTAAGGACTCAACAATGCAGAAAAGATAATGAGCAGCGTAAACCTGAAAAAAAGCAGGCGAAAGAAAGTATATAACATATATATATATATATATATATATATATATATATAACAATCGTTAATCGGACGAAAATTCATGAAAGGAAGACGCATCTATTGCGTAACATTCATTGTTGGCGATCTGAAAGTTATAATAGCTGCCGAGCCAAAGGGTGGATATACCGCCTGCAAAGAAATTGGCAATAAAAACCAAATAACAAAAGCATATTGGACTCAATAGTAAAATCTTATCTTCAAGCCAAAACGTCAGAAGTTAGTAATCGCAGTAATTCGTGGTTAGACTGGTTCCTTAAAAAAAACTGCTGGAGTAATATACACGAAAGTCAAAGGTTACCAGTACAAACTAGAAACCAAAGCAATATGATATCATAAGCAATATGTTGAAGACTAAGGATGGTCAGAGTCGACTTCAGAATGTGAATTGGAATCAAGAATCAAATAAGTGTACTGTGCACTGTTTTAGTTTTGCTTTCCCTTTGTTTTGCCTATCTCACCCCTTTTTTTGTCTCTGTTCTTGTTAGTTTTTCTTCGTCAATTATTGAAAATAAAACGCTCCACCAGCAATATTTCCTACGCACGAAGTGAAACATAATATAAAAAATATGGAAAAAAAAGGAGTTGAGTACCGGATCAGATGGTCCGGAACAAAATTAAAATTATTTTCAACCATTGCAAATTCTTGACAGTAAATGTAAAAATTCTACTAAATAACACATTTCGCCCCTTGTGGTACTTAAAAAAAAAAAAAAAAGAATTACACGAATAATATAGTGCAAATGATATTAGCAAACATTTAATCAGAAAATTTTTTATTGGGCTTCAATTCTTCTGTCGTAGTAAATAAGACCGAAGCAAACTTTTTAAAAGTCTAAATAAAACGATTGTTTACCGGAGTGAAGATATTATTATTATTATTGTTATTATTATTATTTTAATTTTAGACTAATGAAAAAAATTCTTAGACTAAAAAAAATACATTGAGCACTAGCAGCACAGGCTATCGGCTCTAATATAAATAAATGTACATTAGATAATAAGCTTAGTAGTATTAATAAAGTAATATATTGAATTTATATTCGGTTCTGAAGCTCATTTCCCAATAAACCGATGTGGCTTGGTACCCATAACATTTTAATTTTTCCGCCGGGTGTAGTAATTATATTCCTTAATTTGTTGATGGTGCTCCATCTCGAAGTCGAAGGGTTCCAAATAGCTTGTAATACAGACAAAGTGTCGGTAACAATGACGATTTTGAGTTTGCTTTTATGGGCAAGGTTCGCAGCGTGAAGGATAGCCCTGGCTTCGGTTGTGAACGTTGAAGTACTTTCGTGAAATATGTGATTGAGAAGAGCGTGTACTGTAGCATCTACCACGGAACAAGAGAACAAAAGATTTTGAGCCTGTGTAGAAAAGATTCCAACCAGTACTCTCCAATGCTTGGGTTTTTTCAGCTATTAGATTCCTCAAAACTTAATTTGGAGTAGCTTCTTTCTTGTCCATAGACAACGAGATGTCAAAAGAGCAGTCTTCCAAAAACCATGGAGGTTTAACACCAAAAGAGCGGAAAATTTTTAGGGGAATGTTCAATTCCTTTGCGACGTACAAACAATGGGGACTATTTTAGCTTTTAACTCATACAGTCTATTTTCTAAGGTTGGGAGACCAGTTTCAATTATAATATTACTTATGGGCGTCGTCCGAAAAGCATAACAACTAGCTCTGACGGCTTGGTGATAGAGCGGTTTAAGGATGTTGATATTAGATTTGCAACTATTGCCATAAATTATCAAAGCACAGTCAATCTTGCTTAACACAAGCATTTTGGTAAGATAAGCAATATGTTAATATGCGCATGGCTTCTTCAAGCAACGTACTGTATAAAATTCACCCTTGTTAAAATAGAATTTTTTAACCAAAGACAGTGTGCTTTCCAACGATATTTGTTGGAAAACGTGAGCCCGAGAATATTCAGCGTCTGCACGTTTAGTACTGGTAATTCGTTAATATGCATCAGTAGGTTTCCTGCATAGCACATTTGTTTCGTCTATGCACCCTCTACCCCACTTGAAACCAACTTGTTGCTTTGTAATCAGGTTCTTGGACTCAAGAAACCAAGATAATCTAGATGGCATAATCTTTTCCAATATCTTTGAGAGGCAAGATAAAATAGAGATTGGGCGATAGTCCGATGCGATGGAGGAATTTTTTACTTAGGAATTGGAACAACTGTAGCCAGTTTCCACATGTAGGATATATGGCCAGACAAAAATACCGTATTATATAGGTCCAGTAATTTCTTTTTACTAGACTTAGACAGCGCACTGATCATTTGGTAGGAGATGCCGTCTAGACCAGGTGTCTTCCCCTTCAAATTGGAGAGACAACTTTCAAGTTCTAAGGTGGATATGCAATCTTCCAGGAACATGGCACATCTATCAATATTATTTGAAAGAGATATTGGAGCCCTTTTATTTTCGATGAAAGCGCTTGAGAAGTTGCTGTCAGAGGAGTACTCGCACCACATTCGTCCAAAGTAATTAGAAATATCATGTGCGTCAGTTAAAGTTCCATTGGGAGTGCAGATAGCAGAAATTTCGTTCAGATTTGAAGTCCCATTGAGTCTGTTGATTTTGTTCCAAACAACTTTCATTGATGTATTTCTGTGAATTCCTCTCGAAAAAAGTTCGAAACTAAGTGCCTTTGATTTTCGTGATTCCTTCCTGAATAGAGCGTTGGCCTTTTTGTTTAATAACAAATGATCATGATCAGGACATCTCTTAAAGCGGTGCCATAGATCCATTTTATTTTTCCTCAGAAACGAAAGGGTGTTGTTTCACCAAGGAACCCTACCTCGTTTAAAAGAGGTGTTGGATTGAGGAATAGACAGATGAGCAGCCGTGCGAATCGCTTTAGACATAATAGCAGCATCATGGTTGCAGTTCCCGTTAAATGGCTTTGAATTCAGAAATGACTCTGCCTGTTTGGAGTAATTGATCCAATCCGCTTTATCTCGGAGGAATTTGGCCTGTTTTGCTGGAGTAACAGTGGACGTTGAAAGTTTAAGATCGATTATGATTGGAAAGTGATCACTATTATGTAGATCATCAGAAATAGACCAGGAAACCAAAGGAAGAAGTGAGGCAGAGCTACATGTTAAATCAATATGTGAAAAAGTATGATGAGTTGAGAAGTGTGTTGGTTTTTCATCATTTAAAATGCAGAGATTGCTTTGAATGAAGGCCTTTTCTACAATAGTACCACGAGTGTTGCTCGCTATTGAGCCCCAGATGGTATTCCAGCTGTTGAAGTCGCCGCATATAAATGGGGGAGAAAGTACGGAGAATAAATTGTAGATTTCTTGCTGAGAAAACGATTGCGAAAGTGGAATATAGAGCGAAAGCACTGTAAATTTTATGTTTAACATTACTTGTATCGCTACAGCTTGTATATTTGAGCTTAAGTTTATGCATTTGTGAGCTATACTTGATTTTATAAAAACACCAACTCCTTGCTTGGAATATAAATTTTGATCGGCACTCGTGAAGTATCCAGTATATGATTTGGGTGGAATAGGATTAAAGGAGGTTCTACAATGGGTCTCTTGAAGCGATATAAAGGTTGGACTGAGTTCACTTACGAGTGTACGGAGTTCACCAAAATTGTTAAGAAGACCCTTAATGTTCAATTGTAGAATTTTAAAAATTTTATTTAATTGTAGTGACATGGAAACGGAGTGGTAGGGAGGTTAAGTTTACATGTCAGCGTCTTCGTCGAAAATGTCACTATAAGAATTTTGCGTGAATAATTTGTTCTTACCAGTAGAATAATCTGTAATTAGGTGTCTGCGTATTTTTAATTGTTTTTTCTTTGAGGGGATACGTCTGTTAATAGATGAAATCTATTTGAGTTTATATAAGGCGGCCCCGGGGCATTATGCCTTATGGTTGTCTCTTATTTAATAAATTGGGAAATAACCACTCACTTGAAAAGGTTTGGGAACTGCTGAGGATAACGACAATTGTTTTCAATATTTTATTTTTCTTTCATGGTTTTTGTTTTTTTTGATTTTTTTATTATATTTGCAAAAAAAGAAAGCAAATATCGTATCTGCGACAATCAGTTTTTGCAAGAGCACAGAGAACACACGAGTTAAACACACAAAAACACCGAAAAACACCGAAAACAATTAAAAAATCGCAGACAAAAAACAAAACACGCACTTCCCAGAACACAAGTCGATAACGTATCGGAGTGAAGATAGCTTTGTGTCTTTGCTAAAAATGCCTTTGTTAAGTTAAAGTTCCCCGCGAAGTAAAAAAAACCAATAAAATAAGTATTAAAACTAAAAATTATTACGGAGCACGAGCATATGAAAAAATCCACGCCATTAATTATGACCACAGAACCAAAAAGCTGAGTTATTACTATTATTATTAATTGGCCTGTGCAAAGTAAAAGACTCCAATGTACAAATCGATATCTAACAATTTTCAGAAGATAGGGAGGACTGCCATGAGGCAGGCAGGCAGGCTTCTTCTTTTCCGTCACATACAGGGTCATCCTTCTGATATCTGTCGACGTCTTTTAAGACATAGTAAAAAGGTGGAATTGTATTATTTTTCTAAACATTTTATATTTAATTTAGCATCTTACAAGACTGTGTTTTCAGCTTCACTTATGTACCTTTTACTTTTTGTATACACATTTTTTTTACCTACAACATTATTTTGTGTAATCAAAACATTAAATCGACTGGTTAAGGTTTCCTCAGAGAATTGTTTTTCGTTGGCGTACATCAACTTAATCGTGGAAAGCGTTGATTAAATCGTTTCATAAATTAACAATACGAGGTCCTTGCACGCGATTGGGAAATTGGACGAAAATAATCTTGATTCATGGCAAGGCCATATGAAATGCGTGTTAAGCCATTCTGACTTGGCAGTTAATGAGAAGGTTTTACAACAAACATGCTGTGTATGCAATCGTCACAATTATACTACGTAAAAGATTGCGAAAGTGCAAAAAACTCTTGGACAAATTGGGACCATGAGACAATGTCTTAACGAATTTGTACAAGTGAAAGGCGAAATGAACGAATTAGGCGCCCCAATGAGTGGTCAGCTGCTGGTTACACTTCTACTATCAAGTTTTCCAGATGAATAGAAACATTTTTTAATAGCAGTTGAAACTCGTGATAATTTGCCAGGTTTGAATGTTCTTCGAATTAAGTTATCGACAGAAAGTGAACGTCACTCTAAAAAAACGAAAGTTGAAAAGGTCACTCAACAAGCGCTCGTAACTTGTACATCCAAAAAAAATATGAATTTTGCAGCGAACCTAAAAGCAACGAAAGAGCCATTAATGAGAAAAAAAGGAAAATTAAATGTTACGATTGTTGTAAGCAAGTCCGCACTGTTAAAAGTTGCCGAAACGCCATACTGAAAAACAAAGAAGAAGCTAAACAAAAACAACAGAAACAGCTTTTATAATGCTAAATGCATACATTAAAGATCGATAGAACAAAGACACGAAGATATGCAAAACATGCGTGAAAAGCAATATATGTCCACAGGAATTTGTTTCACTAAATCAATTGCGGTCTGCTTGGCTAATTGACTAGTCAACACGATTGTTAAAGGTATTTGTGAATAACTTTTTATCGTTTATTCGGTTTTGTATCTGCTTCTATTTTGGCGTCGTACTTTTTCACTGTTTTGATTAACTAATATAAGTAGTCAAAACACAATATTTTGAAACGTAATAATTTAGAGCTGTTTGAAGACATCATGTCTACAAAAGTTTTTAAGAGCCAAACTCCATCCAATGGAAATAGAAACTATTGGCTTTCATTGCAAGCTATTGACGACGATACTGCAAAATTGGGTCTCATAATATTGCTCTCATAAAAGTGCTATACCAGAACTCCTTTGATATTAAAACTTTGATTTTAAGGAAGGATATGAAACAGTTGTCAGAAAGTTGCAGTTGTTGAACTCAAAGTTTTACCTATGGCATTGAACGTCACAATGCAATGAGACAATGGTTATTAAAAAATATGATCATTGAGAGGATACTTTTTCATGGTCTATATTGAAAACTGTGCAGTATGCAATATGTCCCACTGGTGTTCACTGGAATTACGCGCGAAAGCAAAACGGCAAGCCAGTTTGGCATCGAGACAGGCAAATGGTTGGACATGGCGAACGTTCTTGCGACATAAAGATGTGATGTTTATGCTAGGAAACATAAAACTACTGGTTGTCCTGATAGCTCCATTGTAATGTATGCAAATTGCAATCAAAATGATGTCCTCATGGACAGCGCTGTGTTCTCTATCTCCAAATAGGAGACAAATTAAATAATAGAAACATCTCTCCAAATAGCAATATCCCAAAACAGTGGGCCAATGGGTGTTAATAATATTAAGATGTGTACGACCAAGTAAGAACAATTTACTACTAAAACGCAACTATTAGTACTATATCCAAGAGTTTATTAACTGATACAACAACGCGTAAAGCCGTTTTGGGAACTGCCGTAGTGTCCGCCACAACTTTGTTGAGCTTTTTAATTTCTTAGTTAACAATATACTGCCAAATTATCGCATCCGAATTACACCAGTATAAGGCATGAAAAAACGAGTAAGCTAGATTGACGAGCTCCAATTTTAAACTATAATAGCTTGTGTTTTTACGAAATTCCATCAATTAAAACTGATGCAATTGATATTATCGATCTAGTTATTCGCAATGGAAATTCTGCACGGTCCATTAGTGTCAATATCACTGGACCTTTGTTAAATAAGCTCAAGTGAAAATTTAAAAGAGACTTACATAAAGTTTTGAACTAAAAGGGTGGTTTTGTTTTTTGTGGAGGTTTAAATGTTAACCACAGCAATTGGTGCTGCACAAGAGCAGATTCTTTAACATTTTATAAGAAGTCGGTCACTATATTCATTAGTAACGATTAGACCATCTGAACGAAAATTTATAACTTCTTTTTTGTATTTGGTCTTGACTAATACACCGATGTTTATTTCCAATTTGCAAGCTTTGGGTAAGTACTTTTCTCCACATACTACGTGTCCAAAATGCGTTTTTTAGTATACTCTTACATTTTATGTTTTGAGTTTTGAACGTCGCTATGAATTGTGGTAATGGTGGCTTGCTTGTAAAAGAGTATACAAGCAGAACATTTACGGAAGGCGGATTGAATTCACTCAAGGGAGTGGAATCGTAAGATCCTAGCAAATGAAACCCGTTCCTGTAAATGAATACTAAATATAACTTCTAAAAGTTATAAATAAAATCGAATGGAACGATCCTTGTGAAGGAGTAAAACTGGAAAAGTAAAAAGAGAGCATTTTGAAACAATAATTTAACAGTTCACACTTGGAGCTTATTCTTCTCAAGGCTTCAACATTAGATACGGAATCTGCTCTCAATATTTTTAGAATTCTACAGTAACATCACATCTCAAAGGGTTCCTGTCTCGTTATTGTACTGATTTTTAATGTCAATTATTCTAAGCCATACAAGGGCACCGACCGAAGCATTTCATGCAACGAGGGCGACAGAAGCTCATTTACCGGCTTTTCTGATATTTTGTGTCCGCTGATCTAATCATTTCTGTTCTGAGTAGAAAAGTAAAAAGTTTTATTTCTATGTCGCTGTCCTTTGTTTCCTGTAATATGGATCCAAGGTATACAAGCTTGGAAACCCCTTGCGCCGTTTGATTATTAATTGATAAAGTGGTATAGGCATGTGCGGTTTCCGCTCGACTTACGATCATAAACTTGCTTTCTGCTTTATTTAGGTTTAACCCAAGCTGTTACTTTGATCGTTTACATCATCTGCAGATCCTGCATATTATCGGCTAGAATAGTTGCATCGTCCACATATTGAATGTTTTTGATGAATTGCCAATTGACCTTAATGCCTACCGCGATCGTTTGAATAGCTTCTTGAAAGATCTGAAAAAAAAACTTCAAGATCCTCTACATCGCTATCCGCGGTATGTGCGTATCATTGAATGGTGTAGATTTTTATAGCTTTTGTGTGAATTCTAAATAACTGCCTTCCGGCGTAGCAGAGAACAAATTGTTCAATACATATTTCTTGTATGTTGATTCGTTTTGTTACCAGAATAGTACATCTTACAGTACATCTTATTTCCTGGGCGGTGTTGTGAAATTATCCTGCTTTATATATGCTTCGAACACTCCACGTCGCGATATTTAACGTATTTTTGGTTTTATTTCCGGGGATGCTTAGCACCCTCATATTAAGGATCGTGTGTTGTTCTATGCATGCAAATTTTTCATTGGTCCCCCGTTCCCTTCTGAAATTGGCCAATTAGATTGGTTCACCTATCTTCTAAGCAAAAAAGGTGCCCAAAGCTCGCAAGTTTCACTGACCATTTATTCTCCATTGACAGATAAATACCCGAGATGGATCCATATTTGCATGCCATTTAGGGTACTCGTCTGGATTGTTCTTACCGTCAGTGCTTACCTACGATCTTATCGGCATGGGTTGCCTTACCTGCTATCGCGGGCATCGCTCTTGAATTCCTTGCACTTACTAAGCGTCCCCATCGTCATAAGATGACAATCAGTTGAGGACGGAAGTGGAAGGCCATATCGAAGGACGTAGAGGCTTGGGTAAAAAATAACGTGGCTACATAATGTTTGAAATCTGACAGAGCTGAAAACAATCGGTGAAACTATACACGCAACCGGGAGACGGGAAGACTGTGTGGCTTTAGCTAATAATATAACTTAGTCAACAATATTATATAACATGTGATCACCTATATCCGGTAATAGAAGAAGAAGGAAATGAGTTTCATTCCGATCATTTATCTGTCAAATTTTTTCTGAGCTTTCAAGCGCTCTTAGGAGAAAATTTTGCAGTGTATTACAATAAAGCTAAAAACCGCAACGTCATTTCGCTTTTTAAACATCGACATTTTATACATTCTCTATGTAGTGATGTACTGACAAGCATTCGCAGAAATATTTCTAGAAAATCATAAAATCCCTTGTAACGCTCTCTCTCATGCAAAGGCACATATTATTAATTCTTCAGTAGCAATACATAAATAAACAAATTTGGACGCAGATAAGACGAAAGCCAAGTTCAACGCCACGTTAAGTACTGCGGAGTTAAGGTGGCCAAATGCTAATCTTATGCAATCCTGTTCAGCATGACAACATTGGTGTAAAAGTGCTATGTCCATTAATAAAGACAAATTCTAAATAAGATTTTCTTATGTAAATGTGTTTGTGAATCAATTGTATTGTACGATTTTCCAATATGGAGTAACCGTGTTTTAGCCAACATCAAAAATTTGCAAACACGGTAAAGTAAATTATTGAAAATTATGCCAAACTTGTCTTGATAGTTTTCCACTAATAGGTTGGACAAAATAACAAATGTGGACCCATAAAAACAAAAGCTACTGAACTACCAAAAAAAATTTATATGAAATTGTCACTTCTTATATACCGTAATAATTACATACCCTCAAGCCGTGATATTTAATTTTAATCGGTAGTTTTTAGTCGTAGGTTTTCCTGCGCTGTTTTTATTCTTCGATTTATAATAATATAAAATTAAGCAAATATGTAACATTCTTAAATAAATATATAAATAATTTATGTAATTTACACTTTCTACAGTACAAGCAATTTTGAAGTTTTAACTACGTTTCATTAAGTGAAGTGAGCTGAAATAATTGAATTAATGCAATCGTATATAAGCGGATATTTCTTTGCCTTTATTCATGACAAGTCCCAAATGATATTCTGTTTCAATAAAAACAAAAGTAAAGTCTTACACAAATTCAAAGTATATAAAGCACACGTAGAAATCCAAATGGATCAAAAAATAAAGTTTACGTAGCGATAATGGGAAAGAATATGTAAATATAACATTTAAAAATTTCCTAAAGGAGTGTGAGATACACCATTAACTTACCGTACACTGCACACCGTAACATAAGGGCGTAGCTGAAAGAGCTAAAGAAACCATTACAGAATTATGCTGCTCCATGCAAATTGAACTGAAGAATTGTGGGCTGAGATCTGTGATAAAAAATAAAATCTGGTTCAACAAAAAAGCAAAGGTTAAACATATTTGGGGTTTTTGAATATATTGCTGTTGTTTTAGACAAAACAAAAGTACGAAAGCTTGCTGCAAAAGGAAACGTATATATAATGCTTGAATATTCATCATTTGCAACCGCATAGAGATTATAAGAAAACAAAACAAGAATTGAAAAATGAGACCTTAAATTTGCGGGAATTTTCGATTCAGACGAAACAGAAAATAGTGTGAATAACTACGTTTTCATTCCGTAATGTAATAAAAGTTTACAAGTTGAATTAAACCATGATTGATGAGCAAATAAAATATCAGATGATCAGATCGATGAAACAAATAATGAAAATATTGAAGACTCTAGTTGTCACAAACATAATCTTATAACGGGGGTTTTATTTATAGGTGGGGTTTCGCCTAGCGCTGTCCAGCGGTCAGTTTCAAGAAAATTTTTTCGTTGAATTAACGGATACTTCGTATTTCGGTGTTAGATCAAACAAGCAAAAGAAAATAAAAAAAAAAATGACATACTTTGGACTGAATTGCAACAAGTACTTATTGATCATGGTCAGCAAAAAAAAGAACTGTATAAATGAACAACCATACATGTAATTTGAAAGTACGTGGACATTATAGTTGGAATAAAACAAAAACATGAAATCTAGCTATAACTTATAACATGTTATTATATTATGTGAAGACAAAATCTGAATAAAATATATATTAGAACTAAACAGATATCTCTCTGCTACTATTAAGCTAAAAATAATATAATTTAGAAAAAGGAAGGCAATAAAAGCATATGTCGACCCTGACTGGCCAAATTGTCCAATGGACAGGAAATCTTATTCAGGACCTTCGTTTCTTCTGTTACATAAGCTGAGAAAGCAAAAAACAACCTACCGTAGCTTTGCGTAGTAATAAGGCTGAATCCCCTCCATTACCTGAACCATAAAGAGAAAGTGTTTGTCTAAAAAGATTGCTTAAGGATGTACACAACCAAAATGATAATATTCCGCTTACTATAAATGAGGATATTTTAGAAGTAGTATATATATGGGGGAACGACGCCCGCACACTTCCCCGTTCCCAGCACATGACCGCACACCCAAAACCATACACGCAAACACACCATCAACGACACATGCCCACCGATCTACAATAATCCCTTACCGCGCACACACGCACACACAATACAATCCTTCACACCTACTAAACATTCCACATCAAAATCTATTTTCTCTCACAACAGGGACTATTCTTCCAACGCGAACGATCCCATTTCATCACATGCGTTTCTTTCCAATTACACTCCCTCATATTACGCTTCCAAACAATTTCCTTCCATGAATCTTCCTTCCATTATGCTCATCTTCATGAACAAACGAAAAACGATTCCTTCAAGGACATGCATTATTTATGATTCTGATAAAAAAACATATAAGAAAGAAACACGGTCGTGCAAGCGCATGTCTACACAAATTTCCACGAACACTTTTCTTCATTATACACATCTTCATGATCAAACGAAAAAGGATTCCTTCAAGGACATACATTATTTATGATTCTGATAAAAAAAAATATATAATAAAGGGACACGGTCGTGCATACACATGTCTACACAAATTTCCACGAAGAAAAAATAAAGTACACTCGGGGTGATGCGACTATTTCACCATATCGCATTTCAGAACACTTACACGTGTCATGATCCTTCCTCATTTATATTTTTTATTATCACTATTTCCATTTGTATAAATACCCCGCTGAGAATGGAAAAAGAACTAGTATTATGGTGCATTATAAAAGTCAAGCGGTATTTATGACCACACTTAAAAGTATTTATAGAGAAAAATAAAAGATAGATGGAATTTTACAGATAACGCTTAAAGGTAAGTTCACCAACATTTCTATCCTATATAAGAAGAGTTTTCTCTTTAGTTATTTTTAAAAATACAAAAACCACCAAATCGGTTAGTGACTTAATTACTTTAAATAAAAAATAAAAAAAATTAAAATGGAACCAAAGAAAAACAATATAATATCATCATCGTCATCATCAATATTATCAAGGGAATCTACTACGGAAATGATGATGACTGAAAGTTACAATTCTCGGATAACATTGGACTCTGTAATCTTTTTACCGTCACAAACTTCCGAAATTATTTCACTTTCTGATGATCATGAAGACGATCTAGAAACTTTTGTATCAACGCAACCTAGCACATATAATCCAATCTCGTCTCTTCAAGTTTCTGAAGGGTCGAAGTTTAATTGGATAACCGTCTCCCAGTCAATCTTCATGGCGAATAAACAAATTGACAAATTCCTTCAAAGCGGGACCCCAGATATCAAACTGAAACACTTTCTGATCCAATTGAAAGCTATGATCATTATTTCAATGATAGCTTCGATGATCAACTGTTAAATATTAATAGACCTACAGTTACTACGGACTACAACAGACTTTTAGACGATAGTTTCAATAATGAAAGTTCTAAGATTAATTTGGAGAGTTTACTACAATAAGGCATTAAACAAATAAATAACAATTAAACTTATGTGTTATTTTTTTTTTTTTTTTCTGATAATTACAGCCATTGTGATGCGAATGTCACCAGAAATCTATAAAAATAAATTATAAACTGAATTTTAGTTAGTAGCTTAAAACTCGTGGTTATCAATACAATAAAAGCCATGGTAAGAAACAAGAAACAAAAGAAATATTTTTCATATAATTATTCTAAAAATTTCATAATTTTTTTAAATGTTTTTAATAGACCTTTCTGCAGATTCCGAATGAAGCCTGGAAAACATCAGGACAATGATATACAAAGATAGGTGAGTTATCAATTGACGCAGCCTATAAAATAGTCGGATGTACAGCAAAAGCAACACAATATGGTGAAAAGATTGCCCTTTATTTGGTATCACCAGAGGGAAAGTTACTCTGGATATTTCTTTCGAAGCTTCTTAGTCAAGTATTCCCCTCCAAGAATCCGTATAGAACGTTAAAGGAAAATAATATCCAACATATTATCTTTTGGGGAAGAGACAAATCTATAGGTAATGCACCTATTTTTGAGTTTATTCCAAATGAAAATAAAGAATTTGATATTTAAAATGAAATTTTGATTTATTTTATTAAAAATTCTTTTTACATAGTTTGAGTATTTTCTTAGCATTAAAGCTGTAGTCAGCTTTGCTAAATTGTTTGAGATAAGCATTTAAACTTTTTCGTTGACCGTCGTATAAGCTATAAAGCAAGGCATAATATCCGCAAGTGCTTGAAAAGTATCTTTGGAGTGGCTGTTTATTACATACAGACGTGTCGCAGTTCCTTTTTAGAAAATTGAAAAATTCTTTCTTCAATGGTCGTTGACCATACGAATCGAAAGATTCCGCTTCTAACTTAGAATTAAAATAAAAGGCCACCCAATGCTTTTCTGGCTGATTAGAGTTGTCTGTATTTGCTATTATAATAGCAGGTTTAGAGCTCACTTTCCGTGGTAAATTATTAGCTGGGGAAATACCTTGAAAATACTTTTTTGTAGATTGATTTGCCTTAAGTGCTTGATTTATTTGTGTCGTATTCATTTTAAAGCGTAATTTTCACGTTTCTGTTTCTATCAATCTCTAACATCGAATCATACTCGCAGTAAACTATGGAAGTTACAGCTGATGTTAATGCCCGAACGAATTTGCCTTCAATGTGTATGTTTCCTTGCCTTAAAATATTAGCACACAAATCGTTATTACAATGATCAGCGGAGAGGTCAAACGCTAGTATAAAACAGCTATCATCAAAAAGTTTCTTATTTATATGAAGACCACGATCTGAATGATTAATTCCAGATTGTTTGAATAGCATGCTATAGGCTCTGGTTGATCTTAATTTTTCTGTAGAGTAATCGAATTCAAGTGGTTGAGCGAGTAATTGAACACCATTGACTGACAAACTAAACGTTTGCAAATAAAAATGCTCGAACTTGAAAGGATCCGCTGTTCCCTCGCCTGAATAAGCGCTATAGTAAACCATACAAAAAGCTAAAAATGTCGGAAGTTGTCCTATGACAACATTATCTAATGATAGGGTATGGCTTCCAGGATACAGAGTGAATTTTTAACTTCTACTTTATTAAATGGACATAAAGCTGCTTTCGTTTGTAATATTTTATGATGAGCAACCAGTATCCCTGGATTAATAATTATGTGATTCATAAACAATTGTGCTTCCAATATCTTAAATGATGATTTTTCCAAATTAAATATTATTCGCAAATCAACATTATTTAGCAAGAGTTTACGCTGATTAAAAATATCTCTATGCAGCTTTCCGAACAATTCAACTTTGTCACTCTTATCAAATAATTCGGTTAATTGTTTTTTACCATCATGAAATATTTCACCGGTGTAGTAATCTGGATACTATCCAGAACATGATAAATGAGTTCGACCTACATCAGTGCCATAATTAAGTAGAGTTTGTAAGTATAATCTGTAGTGATAATTGTTGTCACTTTGCGAAACCAATACGTTATTTAAATATACGGATACACTTCGAAACTTGGAATGCAGAAGATTATTTACAATGCTGTACTTATCGTCAGTAACATCAGAATCATCTTTATTCTTCAATTGAACAGTCAACTTTTAGTAAGTCCTTTTGAAATTGAGATGATATCTTGTTAAATTAATTAAAGCCTTTTTGCTTTGCTCTGCCAAAATATTTCTAAGTGGCTTGCGACCGAAATCATTGAGAATAGATTTGCCCGTATCCATAGCTTAGTCTTTAATCGCATTCAAACCTGATAGAAACAACGGTTTTAAATTTCTAAAAAAAGACGCGAAGAATGAACCAATGCCACGCCCATGTTGTACGACTCGTGGTGACACATATAATGATCCTATGTGACTTAATCCACTTCCGATTTGAGTAGAGTAATATCAAGTATACACTTGCTCCATGTCAGTCTGTTACACTTCTGAATGAAATGTTAATTGTGCTCTCGTTTATATCAGTTTCATTTTAATTACGTTTCTTTTTTGTTAAGTGAAGATTAATGTAAGTAGCTGTAATGGAATCACGAAAATTATATTTGGAACCCTCTGTACTAACTATGAGTATAGAGATGTCCTTAATAGTAGCAATTTCAAGGCTATAGGGCTCTACGCTGGTGGACTCAAAACAGTTGCTTTTTCCATTAAACGACAGAACCCGAAGACATCTTAAAATTTTATCTCCAACGCAACGAGGTATTATTATATCAGTATAAATAAATAATGGTGAATATTCCTGCGCTCGTTCTTGAGATGTATCACTTTCAATGTTTGCATTATTTAAAAATAGTTCGGTTATTCCAACTTCCCACTGATCATTTGTTATAGTAAGAAAATTTACAATATTTGTAAATGAGAGCAAAGTATTCTTTTCGCAAACGACAACTGAATTGTTGCTTAACAAGGTTACATAAAAATCCTCCACGTAGTTCATAGTTTAAAAGGCATTAGATAAATGAACTCAAAGCACGATTGTAATCGTTTTGTATTTAATGTTAGCTCAAATGTACATTTTTATAAAGCAATCAATCCACTTAAAACTATTTTCGTCCTTCTGAATTGAAGATTTCTGCCCCAATTTTCGTTTTCCGTCTGGAATGATAACTTCTGTAGAAAGGCAGTTTTTCATTAAATCATCCTTAGTTTTAAGTTAACTTTTAAGCCGGGTGTTATATGGAGAAATGCGTTTTTGAATTCTCGATTTTATATTAGGTTTTATAGGTTGTCTGCTTGCTTGATGTGGTGTTGCTTCTTTATTTCTATTTAAGAATTTTTCAGGCGTCATAAATTCATCTTTTGAAATGCTGTCATCTAAGTCACTTTGCAATTTTTCGCTACCATTTATGAATGTGCTGTCATCTAAGTCACGTTGCAATTTTCGCTACTACTTTGGAATATGCCGTCATTGCTCACGTTTTGGAGGAGGATTTCAGATTTTTCAATGTTAACTTTCCCATCATCTGCATCACTTTTAGGAAGCGCCACTTCGGGTATATGGTCAAAGTTTTGCGTAATTGGTTTTAATTTTCTTCTAATGTAAGTATTTAATTCTTGTTTAATTTTGATCCATTTGTTTTATTCTGAAAGCGAGACATTATTAAAATATTAATAAATTACGCTGAATATTTCTCATCCACTATCTCGTTGTATGCACTTGGGTACAACAAAATTACTTTATTTAGCTTCAGCTAAAATTTATTAAACATTGCCTAACAATTTTCCGATAAATCCGCTTAATAATGATGCTACGATTATAGGTAAAAAGCCACCACCTTTCTGCAAAAGAACCTTTCTTTTAGACTTTGTGGACGCATTTGGTCTCGAGATGAACCTAAGTTCTTTTTTACACTTTTTTAAAACCTTCAAATCTTGGTTTTTTAGTTTAGTGTTTTCAGCTATTGTGTTAAAGATAATCTCAGTCAAAGTCTTAATTAATCCATCATCAGCACAGTTGAGTATAGTTTTTCTTAATTTTCTATTATTGGTTTTGAGGACATACAGAATATGTTTGTGGTACTTCAGCCGCTTTAAACTCTTTTGTAAGACCATTTTCTCCGGTGTCACAGAAGCAATAGCAAAAGTTCGGATTAAATATGTTCTTTCTGTACCTTAATAAATCATTTACGCTTTATGTAAGGTCGATTAATAAATAACCGTGAGGTTTGCTAGTCACATCTTTATATATTCTCATAACTTCAGATGAATTTTCTGGATGAATTTGCCTTGCTAAATGTTGGAACTGTGGAATATCTTTAGGATTTTTTAACACAACTATATATTTTGAATTCAATGAAATACCTCTTGTGTGCGACGATTTGTGAAATATGTTTTGTGTTACTACAACAACAGAAAAATTCCTATGGTGGGACCCCTTTGTGAAAAGTTCACAAGCCGTTTTGTTGAGCGCCCATCATTAAATCATCGAGTACGACGATAGTTGATTCGTTGAGAACATTTTCCAAATTCTCTGGTATTCCATTGTTACATTCAATATGCGCAACAGTATTTATATCAGGTTTCGCATTTTCTTCACCATAACACCAAATTATTCGATCAATTTTCACATTAATCCAGAAATCCTTATTGTAAATAAAATTTTTCAAAAATGTTGTTTTGCCTGACCGTGATGGTCCACTAATAAGCTTAGTAAATGGATGGTAAAACTGATAAAATATGTTGTCTTGTTAATTATAAACCAGAGAATAAACTAGGACTTCATAGAATTCGTAATTTTATAAATATTTATTTATTTAATCATAAGTAATAACTTCAACCGCGTTTGAACTTTTTTCAATATAGATAAAAAGTTTATATAAATTGTTAAGAGCACATCTAAATTTAAAATCATTTCGATGATGTGGGCAGTTAGTAAAATAATTAGGTAGTTTTCTCAAAGATGTTTGAGTGTCCACGAATATCACTTTAGATTTTAAATATTTTTTAAGAAATTCTTATTTTTCTCTTCCCACGACTAAAACGTACTCATAATTATTCAAGGGGGATAGTATGTCACCTAAGCAGGAATAGTTTATAGCGCCATCCCACCATTTTAAACCATGAATAAATTTGGCACAAAAATTATTTTGATCCTTACTTTTCTCATTTAATTTCTTTTCACCGAACGGTGGTCTAAATAAAAAGTAGTTAGCTACAACAGAACTTGCACTGATATATGCTAGCTCTTTAATAAAAATTTGTTGCTGGTTTCCATGACAATACTGGAAATCAATAACAGCGAACGTACTTTTAGTTACGCTGGACATGGCTTGATGAGTTACTGATAAATACTGAGCTGATTTTATACAATCTTTGAGTTTATATTCTAAAAGAATTGATATCACTTTCAGTACTAGTTGTGTCGTCTCAATAAATGGATCACATATCGCCAAGTGCTCAGAGTAAAATTCAGGGGAGGGAGTTCGTTAGTCTGCTTTTACCGCAAGAGTCACAATAATGGCATGCCGTTATATGACAACGCGAGATTTTGCGGTTTGTTCCTTTTTTTTGCAAGAATAGCGGCTTGCCACGAGGTAACAACGCAAAAGAAAAAGAAAAAAAAGGAAAAAATAAATCATGCGAAGAGATTAGGTTTTGCTTTGATTAATTTGTCTGCTAATGAGAGTCGCGTAAGAACAGCCAGACGCGCAGCATCGTCAATTCCGCAGATCTTTTTCAAATCGCATCTCAAGTTATAACTCTAAATTAAAAACTTTATAAGGAATATGTTTAACCAATATATAAAAAGGGAAAAATACAATATGTTGTAAGTTATAGACGGTTTTACAGATAACAAAAACAAAGTTAGTGGCACCTAAGAAGTGTTGTGTCATAAACGCACATACGAGCAAAAATGTTATGATACAATACATACGTGAACAGTTTGATCTATTTTCAATATGAGGCATTGAGCGAGATAAGAGCTTAGAAAATTTCTAAATAAAATATTAAAGAAAAGTTTTCCAGGAAAAAAAGGGGAAAAAATGTTTTAAATAACTCAGGTGAAAAGCGTAAGGATATACCTTTGTAAAAAAGAAAAGAAACGAAAAAAGAAAAAAGGTATACGGAATTGGTGGTACTACAAAACTACAACGAAAAAGATAAGCATAATACGGCATTGAGAGAAAGAAAAAGAAAAAAAGAAACTTTTAAGAAAAGTAAATTTCAAAGTTTTTCTACTGCTTTACTTTTCTTTCTCTTATGGTTTAAACGAAGAAGTAAACAAATGAAATCTAACAAATATTAAGATCAGCACATTGTAAGAAATATAAAAATAAACGATATGTGTATATGTGAATATAATTTCAAATATTGGATGGCCTATTTACCATTATTCAGTCATTAAATAAACTACTTCTTTACATGTTGAAAGAAATAAATAACATATATATTTATATAGGTATATAAATAAATTAAAGGGTATACACATACCCTTAGTGACAACTAACAGCATTAAGTGATCCACTTTTTTTTACACATATAAATGCCTTTATATCATTAACGAGAAACAAAACGAATCAGAAACGAAACAAAAGAAAACACTAATAATGAATTTTGTTCTACTAGAGAAATGAAAGAGTTTTCAAGCATCTAATGTTGAGACATGTGAAAAAGTTGCTTTGTAAAATTGTCAAAATTTGTAATAAATCAAAAAACAGTGAAAATAAAATATTTGCAGTTTTAGTGCTACGGTTTGCTAGAAGCACGTATGTAAAACGGAAAACAAAGCTATTAGTGAAATTGCCCATGAAATGAATCAAAATATGGAGAAGTGAAACATTCCAAAGAAGCTAACTTACTCAAGATGAAAAACTAGGAACATTCACAACGTATGAGAAGGATTGCTAATGAATTGATTCTCGAACAAACGTGTAAAAACTCGGTTTAACCAAAGAATAGTTTTAAAAGAAAAGCCGGAGGGTGTTTTAAAAATATTTGATAAAACCACTGCTTATGAACACACCAAGTGCCGTTGCTGCCACGGAAGGAGGTGCTTATTGAAGGAAGGGTAAGGAAGCGCAGCGGTTCTTCTCGTATGGACAAAATGCAGTAAGGGCCGGGGCTGCTACTGAATAAGGAAAGCGCAGGTATTTACCCCCTTTTTTTTGTTGGTTTCTGTTTACATATGAACCGCGAGGAGCGGCTAAAGTGAGCTTGCTACCGCAGTAGCTGGAATGCGTTGAGGGTGAGCGCGTGAGAAAAGGTAGGGGGACATTAGACAGATACAGAAGGAGGAAGAAGAAACCCACGGATGACGACATAATTGTATAATGGGAATAGGAGACCTTTTATTTTTTTATTTCTTTTTACCAGTTATTTTAGTTTAATTAATAGTTATTGTTTCTTTTTGTGATGCGAAATTATGGGCCGGTTGCAGCTGCCCTACCGATCAAGAGCTAGGTCGCGCTACCAAAAAAATTGCGTTGCAAAATGGCGCCCAACGTGGGACAAGTTAAACGGCTTTTTTTAAAAACTATACCATACAGCCGCACACGTCTGCACCGCCCACGTACACACAAAATTAAAACATTACACATTTCATAAACTAAACAATGGCTATAAATACCTTTTTGTTGGAATTGATGTGTTTTCTAAATATGCTTTCGCGGAACCAGTAAAATCTAAAAGGTCTTCAGACATTGTTAAAGCTATGAATGAGGTATTGGAAAGAAGAAATACATTTCCAAGAAATATTCAAACTGATCAGGGAAAGGAATTTTTCAATAAAGATTTTAAAAGTTTGATGAAATATTATCAAATTAGTCATTATCACACATACACTCATATGAAAGCCTCCATATGTGAAAGATTTAATAGAACATTAAAAAACTTAGTGTAGAATATATTTAGAATGAATGGTAATTACAAATGGATAAACAACCGGCAAACTTTACTAGCCAAATACAATAATACATATCACAGAATAATAAAAATGAAACCAAAAGAAGAAAATAAACACAATGAGAAGCAGATATTACAAACTGTATATAATTTCCCTAAAACATTTCCAAGACCAAAGTTTAAAGTTGGGGATTATGTTAGAATTAGCAAATTTAAAGGAGTATTTTTTAAAGGCGATGAACCAAACCGACATATTTCAGACCAGTAGAATAAAAAATTACGAATCTTGTTACTTACATTCTAAAGGACTATAAGGAAAATGAAATATTAGGATAATTTTATGAATACGAAATGCAAAAAGTTCGTGACGAAAATACCTATTTAGTGGAAAAAATATTGAAGAAACAGGGAAACAAACATGACTACATTCTCTTGATCGTCTATCTCATTGGTGCCTGCTTACATGATTACCCCTCAGAATTTATTGAGTATTACTAGTGAGATGGAGCAAATGTTGCTGATGGAGACGGGCATTTTCGTACCGTTGCATAATGTTTTATTTGGATTAAAACAAAAATGTAATTTAAAGAATTTTGTATTTTGGTACCTGGAGGAAATTTCGGCTTTATTTTGTTGACAGATAATGCGCAAAATGTAAATAAGACATTCGCGCAGATCTAGGAATTAGATGGCAGAGATTGTGCAAAAGTTTGCCACACAGCCACAGATTGCACCGGAACTGACAAAAGCACACAAAATATTCCCGCAATACCGTCATTCGGTTCATGTGTCCTGGTTGTATTACTTATATTCACAGTACATGTGACAGTAAGCTTCACGAAGTATACGAAAAAAATTCAGAAATTTACTGAGCGTTAGCGTTTTCCGTTAGGGAAAAATTAAGGAAAAGTCATTTTTTCCTGACATCGTGAAGATTGCGATGATAAAACAGGACACCCCTTTGGTAATTCAACCTAAGACCGAGCAGAAAGTGAAAGTGAACTTCAATAAAAGCGTTGACTTTAAGAAGTTAAAGGTTTCTAATCTTCGCTGCAAGAAGTATAGCGGCGTAGTATTTGATTGCAGCGGTGATGATAAGAGAAAAAGCAGCAATCGAAAGAATATGAAGTTATGGTTCCAACCAAGCTCAATTGCCAATTCAAATTCACGGTTACGATTTTCAGCTATGCCAGTGATGAACTTCTGGATAAAATACGTAGTCGGGATCCGATTCCAAGGTCGTAAGATCTATACGGTATCTGAAAATGGCAGCACACACTGCAGTGCAGTGTTCAAAACTAGTTGTGAAACTTTCTCTAAGATGCTGGCGGTGATGAGATTTTACGTTCGGTGGGAGAAGTACAAAGTTTATGGTTGTGCAGAGGTGGTGGTTTGCTGCAAGTGCAAAGGTTGTATTTTCCTAAGGATTTCTAAGGAGAAGGAACCACGGCTCAAACGAATGTCTTAAAAAAAGGGTACCCATGTGTACTAAGAGTATGAAGACGAAGGAACAATTCAAATCTAGATGTAAAGCACCCTGGACTATGTGAAGTCTCTCCAGGATATCTCAACAAATTTAAGTTACGTAAACAGGAAGTTTGGTGTGAATGTTAACATTTATTACGGTATATAAATTGCAAGAGGTTCCAAAGTTCGAAAGTGACAAAGTAGATTAGGATTGACATTGGTCAACTCCAGACCGAGACGTTATAGATTCCCATATAAGCCGGCCTTTCATGAATTATTTGCACTTCTAAGGTTTGGGACGATGTGCTGAATTTTGGTGATGTTGACGAAAAGTGTTATTGTTTATCACACTATCTATTCGTGCTATTTAATGTCGTTTCTTTTGAAGTCAAAAGAGCTATCTGATCTCGTAAAGGGATGTGTAAATCCTGAAAAAGCTGCCCTTGTGGGCTGGATCGGAAAATTTTTCGGATGTGTAGAAACAGGGTACATGGCATAATTCGGCATACGAAATGATTCTACGCCAGTAAGAAGTTGAATGTCACTAAAGTTCTGGGAAAGAACCTTGAGGAAATTGGCATTTAAAAGCGTTTACCTGTGCGTGAAATATGTCCTTAAAAGCTAAAAGATCACTTTTTGCGATATAACTGCTTTTTGATATCATTCATTGCTCGTGAGTCAAGAGGTTTCGCTTCAGCGTAGTAATACATTTCAATTTCGAGCTTTTATCACTGATAGAGCGTGGGATGCTTTGTCACGGGCATAGCTCGTTACGCGGATGAGCGTTTGCACATATTTATTCAGCCTGCTGTGCCGTCAGACAAACAAGATATATTAATTGGAAATAGAAATAAAAAGGTTAAAACTACGGCAGGGCAAAAAAAAAAACAGAAAACAGAAGAAATGCGCCAACGGGCCCCTTAATGAGCTCTTATTTTATAAGTCCGTCTACGAAGTCCGTTGTCCGTCCTGTACGCCGTTCGTTGGTGCATTCTTAGTCCGTCGGTATCTGTCCCCTGTCCCCCTACCTTTATTCATGTGCTCACCCCTCCATACTCCGCCTCAGCGGTATCTACCAACTGCTTTTTTTGGCGTCATTCCTTGTACTTTCTAGTAAAAGAAAATCATAAAATAAAAAATTTTTTAAATCCTCTTTTTCCTTTTTAAATTATTTATTTATTTTTTTTTTTATTATAAGGAAAACATATTTAAAAAAATATATGTAAAAAATAAAGTGAGAAAAATTGAAGCTAAACTCACATTATAGTTGCTAATTCTAGAAATTTCGTACCGATATAACAATTATTTTGAAACCATGGTTTTTATTTCGGTTTTTTTACAAATCTACATTTAATGTAAACATTTTTGGCCTTTTTTTTGCTTTATATATAGTTTTAGTAAATACAATTTTGTTTCGAGATTTTCTATCTATTTATAAGTACATATACCTTTATTTATTTTGGTTCATGATGTTTCTCTTAGCACTCATGTTTTCTTCTTTTTTTTCTTCTTGGGTTGGTTTCATTGTGAGGATGGATGGTGCTTGCCTATAGCTGTTGATTCTGCTTAAAGCTCTCTCTCTTTGCTTTGTTTGTCTTTTTCTTGGGATTTTTCGCTACATTCTTTCACGATAGATATACTGTTTTTGCGTTTTCAATTTAGTTTCGTTGACTTTTAATAAAGTTTAAATAAATTTTTAATTATAAAATAAACTTTCAATTGCTGTTCTCAATTTAAGCGGCATTTTCTCAAGAGAATTTCTAGCGAATGTTTAGAACAATTTTACTTTCAGAACTAAACCCATACAAATAGGTTTTCATGGCTTCATCATATGAAAAATTTCTGGTTTTGTTTTATATTTTTACAATTATATGGGCTTTTAACATTCGTTTACAATTGCAATATATGTAATCACTCTCTACATGTATGCATGGATGTGTATCCATTGGTGTTTTATTTTGGTTTAATAAAATACAATTTACGTATTCTGATTTGTTAATATTTTCTTTTCAAAGCTTTGTTTGGTAATTGATATGCTTCTTAATAATATTGTCGCTTATTTATTTACTTCTTTTTCTTAATGTCTTTTTTTTTTTGTGTTTGCCGTTTGCAATTCTTTTTGTTATAGAGAATTTCACTTTTTGTGCGTAAGATATTACTAATTTGTTAGGAAAAAAACTTTGCAAATCAAATTTTGGCTATATTTTTGTAAACGGGTTTTTTCTTATATATTTTCTTTTTATATGTAACAAAACTTCGAATTGCATAAATGTACAAAGAGCCCTCCTTCCAATCAGATAGAATTTGCATAGCTTTTATATATTAATATTTTCTTATCAACGACCAAAGAGGGACTTCGATACATTTTTTCTATTTTATATCTTGTTAAACAATTAAATTTTATGTATTTCGCACAATTTACAATAAATTTACAATTTATTTTTCTTTAACAATTTTTCTCTAGATGTTTTCACGAATAATTTCCTTTTTTTTCTTCTGTCTGTCGAACTTTGCCCCCTGAGGTTTTCTGAAGCATTAAACCGAATGCTGTCGGTCTCGATGGTATTAGTATTAAGTTTGTGGAGCTAAGTCTATGCAGTATTATGCAACCGTTAACCCATATCCGGAACGGCGGATGAATCTAATCCTGCCTGCCTATAAGTATTTATCATCTTCAAGATTGTTTTCGTTAACACCATGGAGCTGCGGAACTCGCTACCATTCAATTTCGGAATGAAGATTTGAAGTAGCTACAAAAGCCTTTTTAATCCACAATTACATTTGCATATATGTTTCGCTCTTAGACCGCGTAATGGAATTATGGTATCCATATCTGATATTATTGTGTACACAAACGTGCGGTAGAAGATTTTATTGTCTTACTGCCACATCAATCTTAATTATAGAGACTATTATTATTGTATAATTTTGTTTTCATTAATCATTATTATTAATAATAACCTAAACTTATTTCATTGGATTTTTGTATTTCGCCGAAAGTCGTCGACTTAAGCGAAGACGTTTTTAGCAAAGGCACAGACGCAAAAATGTGAGCTATAAATCTGCAAGATTTCGATTTAACGTCGACGTTTACATGAGCTTAAGAAATACAACTGGTTTTATCAAATTTTTGTGTGTTTTATTAACCATTGTTGGAATTATTTCAAACATCCACATATGTTAGCAAAGTTATCAAGAGGCTAAATATTGATAGTTGACTGGAAAACTTAAAAGGCGTAATCACAAATTCCGCCGCGTTATTCACTGCTATCGCATTCTATTCTCCAAAATGACTCAATGGCAGCTCTGTAAGCACAAAATTTATGCTTTTTCTGTGTTTTCTAAAATCTGTATAAATTCTTTCGAATATTTTGTTAAAAGTATTTGTCATCTAATGCTCTGTAATGGTAAAAATTCATTTAAGCTCTAGGGCTTCTATACACAAAAATATGTATGTACCTCAGAACTTTTTTGTTTTTTTTTGGTATGTTGAACAGAGATGAACCAAGCCAATAGATTTGTGGCTCATATGTCCAGATAATAAACTGTTGTAATTTTTAGTCACGATTATGTATAAAACGTAACAAAAAAAAAAAAGAGCGGCCGTTATAACTGGAGTGAGCATGTTAAATGTAATTGTGTGTGTGTGTGTGTAAGTGTGCTTGTTGAGTTCTTGAAAGTCAGACAGTGTTGCAAACTTTGGCTGAAAACGAAAAGGAATGTTATAGTAATTGAAAATGATTGAACGCAAAAAAAAAAAGAGAAAAAAAAAAGGAAAGAAGAGGAAAAAGAAAACTTCTAAAAGGATAAATTGGCTTTTCTAATAAAGCAAGTTAGTGCTGCAAAGAGATCGAGGAGACAGCCATATAACTTGAAGGAGCTAAAGGAATCTTTAATGCCATCAAGCCTGTGACATCTGAAGATTAGATGCTCAGCAAACTCAACAACATTGCAAACTTCACAAACATCACATGATATAGCGCGAATCATTTTTAAATAAACTTTGTCATAAGTATGACCACTCATGAGTCTATAAAGAATTTTGATTTCCCAGGAATTAAAAGAAGATACAGAGAAGGGTTTGAATTGAAATGTGGGATTTAATTTATAGAAAAGACGATTGGATTTAACGCGCTCGATTTCTTTAAATTCATCGTTTAGCTGTTGAAGGATGTGGTTGCGAATTGCCAGAATGGCTTCATTAGAAGTGTATTTAATGGACAAAATTGTCCCATCAACACGAGCTCTCCCTGCATGAAAGTCGGCTTTTACATTTAAAAAAACAGCCACAGTGGCCAGGTACCCAAACGAGGTGACAGTCATCAATTTGAGATTCATGCAACATCTTGTGAATTAATCTTCTGCATCTCTTTTATTTACTAGAAGTAGAGCTGACCTGCTGTCAGAAAAAATAACAACCCTTCTGATACCATCGGACATACCAACCTTAATAGCATGTCAGTCTAGCAACTCTGTCGCGCGGTATAGTCGTATATATTTCGTTTCGGCAATTAATATTTTAATTTTTTGTTGAATTTCGTGGCTATTCTGCCTTATAGTGTGTGAATTTATAATATACTTTGAGAAGAAAGTGAGTGAATTCAAAGTAAAAGTAATATTTTTCCTTTACGCTTTGATTCATTTGATTTTTGCAAACAAAAATTTTGAGCTCTGATATAAATCTCTCTTTTTTTACTTTTTTGTTTTCTCTCTTTTTCTCTGTTATTTTTTTGCTGTTTGGAGTTTGTGTTGCTATTGATCTCTCGTTACAGTGTCAACCTAACAGAGAAGTTTTGCACAAATTGGTTGATAAATTTTTATGTTCAGGTTTTTTTAGTGATTTGTGTGTCTGCTCTTCATAATCCACAACTGTCTTTTTGACAGGACATGGAGTGTTTATATACACCTTGTCGAGTGAAATCAGGCCCGGATTCTGATAGATTCGTTTCTTGTTGGCTCTGCGAGCGCTTTGGTCATGCAGAGTGTGCAGGTATTCTCGGCCGTGCTGCTGACGCAGTCGCTGATCCGTCTAAAGGCTTAAAATGGTCATGTCCTGACTGTAGGCAGCGGGACATTGACTTTTATAAACTTTTCATGGAGACCCGTTATGGTTTCTCGGAATTGAGTAGAAATCTCGGCTCCTTGTGGGAAAAGTTTGAGCTCATTAAGTCGAGGTTTGATGAGTGTCGCTTTATTGGACACTCATCTTCTACTCGTAGCGTAGCGTGTGGGACGTCACCTCTGGCTTTCTCCAAATCTAATTCGTTGGTACAAGTTACCGCTCCCTCTAACTCTAAAATGAACTGTAATGTTTCCGATATTGCTGAGTCGGTTGGTAGCAAAACAGTTACAAACAAACCGCCAAGTCCATCGGTTTTAAGCTACGCTGAAGTGGCAAGGGTATCTCAGCCCAGAGCCGCCACTCACTCTAATCAAGCGCCATCGCTTCAAAGTAATGAAGAGAAAAATAAATCATCCTCTCCTCCTGGCTGTTCGCGTGTGAATGCTGGTCACCAGACTGGGCAAGTCTCACAGGCTGTCGGTACAAGGGCGATAACCCCATCTATATTTTCCCCAACTCAAAACTCTCCTACCGTGAACCCCCCTCCTTTTCCAAATAATGACATTTGCTTGACGGCAGTTCCTCCTAGAAAAGCAATATTTGTGCCAAGACTGGCACCTGAAACATCGGTGGATAACATAAAAGGTTACCTGGCGACGAAAGTCCCATCAGTCAACTTAAAGCGTGTTAGCATCTTCAAAATGGCTCCTTCTCAAGCTAGGGCAATCTCCTCTTTTAAATATTAGTTCCGACTGAAAACAGTGATATGTTGTTAAACAAATCACTGTGGCCAGTAGGATCCTTAATTAAGGAATTTATCCCTCGAGATCGTCCCCGTAATACCAAGGCAATAGTCTTATCGACTTCAAAAAACTAATTGTATCTTCAGGCCCACTATCTCTCATTTATCAAAATGTTAGGGGCCTAAATTCGAAAATTCTTTCCACTTTTCTAAATTCAGTGAGCACGGAATTTTTCTGTTTGGCCTTTACTGAAACTTGGCTAAAACCCGATCTTCATAATTCTTTCCAAGAAATGATCGAGTGAATCGCATTGTTGGTGGTGTGTTAATTCCCATATCTGCGTCAGTTCCGTCCAATTTAATTGAATTTCCCACTTCTCCTGACGTTGAATTTATCGCTATTCGTGCGAATATGCCTGATAAACATCTATTTATAACCTGCTCCTATATTCCCCCAAATTCCGATATCTCCATTTACAGGAAACACGCTTCCCTCATTTGTGAAGTGGCCAAGCGGTCTAGACCCACTGATTTGGTCGTTGCATTGGGTGACTTCAATTTTCATCAAGTCACTTGGTGTAGCACTGATAATTCTGGCTGTTTGGTTCCTACTTCAACGTCTGATAGGGCTGTTGTGTTCTTTAGTGAATTGTTTGATCATAATTTGGTTCAATATAATCGTACCCCTAATTGTAATGGTAGACCGCTTGATCCCTGCTTTGCCAATTTTGCCGAGATTAACGTAAATCGTTGTCCATCTTTAGTTTACCTGAGGATCCTTATCATCCGTCAATGTGCATTTCCTTTCATCATATGAATGTTGGTTCGTTGAACTGCTTTAATGAGCCTAATCAAACTTTTTCAAATAATTATTATGATTTTCATAAAATCAATATTGTATTGCTAAAACATCGTCTTTCGCATTTGCGGCTTGATTTCTCAACCGAAAGTATTGAAAGCTTATTGTCATCGTTCTACAATACATTAAAACTAGTTATTGCTGCATCTGCTCCGATTAAGCAGTGCCGACCTCGATGCAGGTGTCCCCCGTGGTTTAATAAGACAATTAAATATCATAAGAATAGAAAAAACACGCTATTCAAAAAATATTCGAAAAGTGGCTCTGCGCTTGAATTTTTCGCTTACTCGGTGGCGAGGCATAGATTTAACTCCCTCAACCACCATTATTACTGTAGATACCTTCAGTGCATTAAATCCTCTCTGTTTGCTAATCCTAAATTCTTTTTTGAATTTGTTAACTCTAAAAGGAAAATATCCACATATCCCTCTCATGTTTCTTTTAATGACTCTGATTCCTCGGAAGATTTTGAAATCTCAAATCTATTTGCTGAGTATTTCCGACGAAACATTTCGATTGCTAATTTCGATTTATTAGCAAACTACCCATATCCTATAACTAACTCTACCTCAATTCCTAACTTGATAATTTCGGAAGATGACGTTTTTAAACGGTTGAGTTCTCTAAAATATTGTTGTGCGCCAGGACTTGATGGAATTCCATCATGTGCACTTAAATCTTGCGCTGTCGAGTTATGTGGTGCGATTTCAAAGATTTTTAACCTGTCCTTGAATTTAGGTGTTTTCACTTCGCGTTGGAAAAGTAGTTTCCTTATTCCTATCCACAAGAGTGGAAGTAGACAATTTGTTGAGAACTACAGAGGCATAGCCAAGTTGAGTGTCTTGCCCAAGTTGTTCGAGCGTATTGTGACTTAGCATTTGGCCTTTGCCATTAATTCGTATATTTCTCCGCACCAGCACGGCTTTCGGAAAGGGCGATCTACAGTCACTAAGTTGTTAGAGTTTACCTGTCATGTTTTCAAGGCTTTTTCTAGCGGCTCTCGCACAGATGTTATTTACACTGATTTAAGCAAAGCATCTGATATGGTTAACCATAGACTACTTATCTTTAAACTCCAAGCCTCTGGTTTCCCACCCTACTTAGTGAAATGGATAAGCTCTTATGTGCACAATAGATCCTTCAGGGTTTTGTTTAACTCCATCACCTCGGATGAATTCCCCGTTACGTCTGGCGTACCTCAAGGAAGTCACTTAGGTCCTATTTTATTTAGTTTATACATTAACGATCTCCCATCGGTGGTTAATTCCAGCCAGATCCTAATGTATGCTGATGATGTGAAACTGTTTTCTTCCTTCTCTGTTGAATCGCAATGACATCACCTTCAAAGTGATTTGGATAATTTTGTTGCATGGTGCTGTTTGTATCTTCTGAAACTAAATCTGAGCAAATGTAAGAAGCTTTCTTTCTCGAGAAGAAAGTCATTCATTATTCAGTATTTCATAGTTTCGCATAAGTTGGAGGACGTCGATTCGATTACAGATTTAGGCGTTCTATTTGACCATAGGTTACGTTTTAACTTGCATATTGAGCTCTCGATTAGCAAAGCTAGGTCCGCGCTTGGTTTTATAAAAAGGTGGTCCAAAGAGCTTGATGATCCCTACATAACGAAAAGGCTGTACATGTGTTTGGTTAGACCCATACTCGAGTATGCCTCAGTTGTGTGGTCTCCTTCATATAGGTGCTACGTAGATTCAATTGAATCTGTACAAAAGCAATTCTTGCTGTTTGCCCTTAGAAATTTGGGTTGGGATCCGATTGCCTCTCTTCCTCCCTATCAAAATGGGTTGCTTCTGTTATCCGTACCGTCTCTTGAGAAACGTAGGTTTATTCTTGGCGTTTCCGTATCAAAGTAATGAAAGTAATAAATAGTGCTATTGACTCGCCTTCATTACTTGGTGAAATAATCTTCAATGTCCCTAACCGCTTCTCTAGGCAATTTACCTTGGTTAAGCTTAGTCAGTGTAAATATAATTATGAACTGTTTAATCCGCTCAGAGTAGTTTGCAAGAACCTAAATGATGTCTATCACTTATTCTCGTTATCGGACTCTTTAAAGTCCATTAAAGCAACATTGCTTAATACATGCGATTTACCTATGTCGTACTTAAATTAGCTTTTATCCTTAAAAGTCGTTATGATTCGAAAATGAATTATTGTCAATTTATTATCGGTTGCCAGGCTTATGCATGTTTGCGATGGCTTAGGGGTTCATTTGCAATTTGGTCCTGTACCGGTTGTAAGTGTGCTCCTATGCTGATAGTGTACATGCTTTTTTTCTTTTTCTTTTGTTTTCTTCTTATTTGTTTCTTTATGCTTATACTCAATTTTATTGTTAATTAATATAAGTTTTGCATTAAGAGCCAATTGAACTCGACTGTTATTTGTTTAGTTGAGTTTCTAGTATAAGTGGAATAAATAAATAAAATAAAACTAAAATGTCGAATGGCGAGCAACTCAATAAAAGTCGAGGAAAGTTCCTCTTCCACTTTAACTCAATGTACTGTTTCAGATAGATGTTTCACGACCGTGAAGCCAGATACATTATGTCCGACGGAACCGTCGGTGGTATATATATCGTAGCCGTTGTTGTAATAAAAAAGGAGCTTTTCTTGGCATAACAACCTCATACAAGAGAAGTTGACATATTGTTTTGAGGTAGAGATCGATTCGAGAATGTTCATAAAGACTCTGCATTTGCTGGTAATGAAATTCAAGGGAGGAATTGAAAATATGACGAAGTTTTTGACAGCAAAAAGTATAGCTGCAAGTGACAGTATCACTGAGAGATATAATTTCCTGAAAAAAGGAAGGATTTATCATCTTGACTTTAATTAACTCTTTGGCAATGCAAAAAAGGGCTCTTTCGGAAACCGGCCATTCAACAGATATGACATTGAGAATATGTTGAGGAATTGAGGGGTTCAGTCCAGTAAAACGCTTCAACATTCGGTTTTCAAATGCTTGTATACGTTTCTCAATATATTTTGGGAAATTGCAACATGTGGAATATCCAAATTCAATTTTGCACCTGACTAGAGATTTGTAAACGGTCAAAGCATTTTTGGGAGGCAAACCTGCCTGATTGCTTGTCATGAGTGTGATGATGTTGCATCCAGACTGACAATCTTTGAACGCCTTTTCATAATGCCCACAAAGGGTTAAGCTGTCATTTAAAATTCTCCCAAGAAATCGAAGAGATTTTACCTGATTAACTTGGGTACCTTTGATAAGAAATCTGATTTCACGTTTAGAACCTTTGGTAAAATAATTAGTGTTTGTCTTGCTGGTGTTAAAATATAAATTAAGATGAGCGCATGCATCGAAAAACGAGTTCGCTTTCATCGAGAGGTTATTGACAGCTGCTGAAAAAGATAAGTCCGCAGATACAATTAGAAAATCATCTGCATATTGAAAAATATGAGTTTTGTCATCTTGAAGATCACGCAAAGAAGCTGCGTATAAATTAAAGAGTATGTGGCTTAAACAACTGCCTTGTGGGATACCACCGCATATTTCAACTTTTTCGGTACCCATCACCAACACACGCTTGGATAAAAAATTAAGTATCCACAGCCGCATTTGAAGAGGAATCGAGAGTTTGGGAGAATTCGACCAAGCTTAATCAAATTGACACAGTCATAGGCTTTGCTGATGTCCAGGGAGAACATGACAACCATTTTCTTTGCTTTTTTTAAGCTGGCTATGAGAAAACACAGTTCATTAACGCACATAGTCGTAGATTTGCGTTTTTGATAAGCGTAAGACCGAGCTGGAATAATGTTCTTAGTTTTCAGGAAAGCAGTTAGTCTGTCCGTAATCATGAGGTTGATGGTCTTTATGAATACAGATATTAGTGAAATTGGTCTGAAGCTACTTAAATCATTTAAGTCTTTACCTGCCTTAGGAATGGGAACTATTTTGATGCAACGCAAATCTGAGGGTATAAAGTTGATGGACCAGCAGTTGTTAATTGCATGCAAGAGAATGCTAAGGCTTCCTCTAGACAATGCTCTGAGCATGTCGTACTTGACTCCATCACAACCTGCAGCAGTAGCAATCTTTCTGGAATGTAAAACATACGTTAGCTCATGCAATGAAAAGGGTGTGTTGCTGAGACTACTAAAAGGAATTGAAGGCATTGTAAACGGATTGACAATTGGAACTTAGCTCTTGAGCATATCTAAGTATTTTTGATTATCATGGTCATTCCATACAGTAGAACCGCTTAATTTTCGACTAGAATGTCGATGACCGTTGATATAGTTCCAGAAAGAACATGGGTTGCCGTTACCACATAAATCTTTAATCGCGATAGCTCTACGTGTTCTTTTCGCCTTTCTAACTGCAGACCTCCATTCTTTCAGTGTTTTCATATATTCAGTGTAGTTGGCTGGATTGACATATCTACTCATTTTTTTCCTTGCAGCTTGATATTTGCGAAAAAGTGTTGACAGGGAAGGGTTCCACCAATGTTTAGGTGAGAAGGACTCAATGGCAGGAAAGTTGGTTCTAGCAGACATGATCACAGACTGAAAGGCACTTTGAATTGATGATAAATCAGAAGGAAGATCAACTTTACACAGACGGTCCATAAGGAAGTTGCGTGAAATGAAATTTTCTGTTTTCTTGACGGAATTGTTACAACTGTGGAATATAATGGGGGAGTGCTGACTTTTGCCAATGGAAACATTGGACGTGTTCCAGTTGAAAGATAAAATAGTTGAGTTCGAGAAAGTTAGATCCAAGACACTGCACGCCGTGCGACCGCTCCGGTTACAATGAAAGGTAGTATTGCCGTTATTTAAGACACTGAAACTGCTGGAATTGATGGCATTTACAAGGATTTTGCCTTTGTTGATAGAGACTTGATCGCCATACAGGCGGTGTCTTGCATTGAAATCTCCAGCTAGAATCACATTTTGTTCACCGTCAAGAAAGTCGCATAATCTCTGAATCTCATCACGAAAGGTGTGCACATCGAGACTGGGTGGAAAGTAGCATGAGGCTATGAAAAGATTCGGTTTCAGGTTGATGGTGTTGATGATGATGATGTCAACGGCAGAGTTATAGGGAATACGTCTGAAATTGACACCTTTCTTAACTAATATACTAACACCACCATAGCTATCATTTCGGCATTTGGTGGCTGAGGCATAATTCGAAACTTTAACTTCGAAACAATTTTCATCTTTCAGAAAAACTTCACTTAAGATACAAAAATCAATCTTGTTTGAGTTTAAGTAAAAATCTAGAAAAGATAGGTTACGTCGGACACTTTGAATATTATATTGTAAAAAGGATATCATGTTGAAACTTGAGAAAGAACCCCAGCGGATTTCCTCGCAGTACTGGATGCTCGAACGGGGCAAGAGATAGCACAGACAGACAGTTTTTCTTCAAATTCTTTAATAAGATTGTGAGGGATCATCGGACGGATACTTTCTTGAATCGCGAGAATTAATCTTTCAAGTTCTGAAGACCGCAAATAGTTGTTTGAAATTTTCGGTCCAAGAAGACTTGTTCCAGACGACTTGGGGGGTGTATTGGGAGAAGGCTTGGTGGGTGAATTGATAAGAGATTTGGAAGGAACCAATTTCCTTTTGACGACAGCATTGTATTTATTTTAGGTTAAGATTTTGTTAGCATTTTGATTATCATCCTTGGTCGAAATTGCCCAGTGGAGGGAAATTGCCGTCATAAGTGATGTCATCGAGACATTCGAAATAATTTTCGGAAAAATTCTCTTTGACCTCTTTATACGAAAGATTTTTAATCGCCATTATCCTGTTGATATTTAATTCAATTTCCCTATTAGGGCAACACTTATTGAGAGCGTTGTGCTCACCTGAGCCACAATACAATCACTTCATCGCCTCACAATTTTCACACTTCGGAGACTTTCCACAGTTAAGGCACCTGCTCTCTTTAGCTTTACAGAATTTAGATACGTGACCGTATCTGCCACACTTAAAGCACTGCTTTAAAGTGGGTACAAAGTATTCGACAGGCAGATTACAATAGTTAAATTTTATTGACTTAGGGAGGGCTCTCCCTTTGAAGCCAATTTTGATGCTGGTTGTGGGAATCCACTCGTCTTTGTTGTTGGGATTTCTTCTTTGGAAAAGGACAACGGACTTAATCGGAATATCGGATATGGCGTTTTTAATTATATCATCGACACTACATTGTGCATGGGATGTTTCGAATAACTCCAAATCTCTCAGTGAACAACCTCGGTATGTACACTTTTAAATTCTTTTTATTAAATTTATTATTCATATCAAAATTGTTGGCATTGGCAGCGGTTTGAAAAGCAGTTTGGCTCTACCCCTGCTGACAACTTTTAATTCTTTTAAGCCGTACATACCGAAATCCTTCAAGTAATCATAGAAATAGAAATTGGAGTTAATATTGATGCGATTTCCTTCTGCGTCCGCGCACGTTTCGACAAAAACGACAAAATTGCAGTTGGAAAGGCAATCGTACAAATTAATCTCGAGATTTGGGGCGGCTGTGGCACCCAAATCAGAGGGCTTGTCGGTAGCCTGTTTACTAGACGAAATTAAAACGTTTGCATTAGCTTCTCCGTTATCAGATAAAAGAATATTATTCTCACCCATTTTCGATCTCTTGGTGTGCCCAGTGGCGTTCATGTAAAAATTTTCAAAACAGTCTCTATTAGTAGTTATAAGATCACACCCAGTCTCCATAGGGAGATGGGCCAATATTGTTTTGGTTGTTATTACGGGGAATACAAAAAGAAAAAATCACAAAGAAAAAACAAAAAATAATAATTGAATGTATGTATTGCTTCTTAATTTTTCTCTCACGAGAGATTCCTCTTCCTTCCCTCCTTTTCTTTCTTTAAAATTGTTTTCTTTGCTTATTTTATTACTTTATTAAACCTCTTTTCCTTTTTTCAAATATTTAAAATCTCTTCTTTTTTTTTTTTCCTTTTTTTCACTAACACCGGTAAACACAAAAATTATCCAGCTGCCGATTGCAGAATGCGTGTTGTATCAAGCATGAATGAAATGCGAATGTACTTTAGAGCTTTGTTGTGCTTCATTCTTGAGTCTAATGGAATAATTAATGTCAACTGATAAATTTCGTGCATGAAATTTATACAACATACAACTGCATGAAGAAATGAGTGTGGGAGTCTGTTGATTGTCAAAATAGTGAAATAACCAAAATTCATGATAAAAGTA
Organism: Glossina fuscipes; assembly: GCF_014805625.2. Classification (NCBI taxonomy): domain Eukaryota; kingdom Metazoa; phylum Arthropoda; class Insecta; order Diptera; family Glossinidae; genus Glossina; species Glossina fuscipes. The sequence goes on from NW_023998432.1 coordinate 5,657,793, forward strand.
GTCTTCAAAAAAATGTATACCGATCGCAATAGTTTCTTAACAGGAAACTCGATTTTCATTGGAAAATTTGTTTATTATTATCAGGTATACCAACTTGTGGGGGTGTGAAAAAGTACGTATGCAAGAGTAAGCATGCCTCAATCGCGAAAAATGGAAACTTCAAATACTACTCCACCAGCCAACAAGGTTCAAAACCAAATCAATAAATTGACGTCCTAAAAATCGTCATTTTGAACAATCACTCAAGAGTAATTTACGTCAAATTTCTCACAATGAGCCTCGCAGTGAGCTTACTCAAACTTTGCCTCCAAACTAGCATAAAAAGCCAAAGAAGTCGCGTGATTCAATGGCTGTGGCTATTCGTACCTTGACAGCAATGGCCTGCGTCGGGTCATAATTGTATCAAGTACAACGGGGAGAATCTGTTAAGGACTGTGAACTTTACTTTGTTAGGGTAAAGTGGGTACTCCTGAAAAGAGAAGCGTTTTTTACAGAAAAAAAGAGCGGATTAATAACTCGCGATTGCAAGGTTTGCGGATTTTTGTTTTTCACATTATGTTATTGCAATTTTCAATCCAAGAAAAGACAATAAGACCCATATAAAAACATGTGGGGGATATGAAATAAATCAAAACAAATTTGTTTTGTAAGAAATAAAAAGAATAGAAACTAATGTGTACATATCTACACATGTGTACACATCTATATTCAATTGATTAAAATTAATTATACATATTTCTTTCACGGCAACTCTGTTCTAGCGCTGTGGTCATATTTTTCTCTTAGTGAAAATATTTTTGGAATTTATTCTTCTATTTAATTTCTTTATTGCGTTATGCGTTTTTAAAAATTTTCAAACTTATTAAAATTTATTGACCTTTTTGTGTGTTCATCGTGGATACCGTACGTGTTTTCCTTTAAAAACATTAAAAAAATAAAAATAAAAAAAAATTAAAAACATCTGACATTTTATTCACTAGTTTCCCAAACCTTTTCAAGTGAGTGGTTATTTCACAAATAAAAACAATAGACAACAATAAGGCATAATGGCCCCGAGGCCGCCGAATAAAAACTCGAATAGATTTCATCTATTAAGTGATACATCCCCCAAAGAAAAAAAAGTAAAAATTCCGATTTTCCGGTGTTGCCAATCAGCGATATAACCCCTATTGATAAAGAATATATTGTTATTTCTTCAACCGATGCTAGAATAACAATTTCCCAAATTAGCCCTATTGCTATAAAAAAAGCTCTAGATAGCATTACAACATACATCGACTCCATCCCGATTCTACGCGATGGGAATTTACTGGTCCTCGCTGGGAACCCGCACGCAACCGAAAAGCTCATAAAGGCCAAATCTTTAGCTAATCTATGTGCTATTTCAGCTAAACTACATGAGAAACTTAACTCGGTTCGAGGCGTAATTTATGCCCCTTGCGAAATGGGCAATCAAGGAGTGACTGAAGTATATAAATTCACCAAACTGAATGATGACGGAAAAACACGCTCTCCTACAGGAAGGATTATTTTAACCTTTGATAGTTATCGATTACCGGGAACAGTTGATGTGGCGTGGTATAAATGTGAAGTAGAACTATACATTCCAAATCCTATGAGGTGTAAAAATTGCCAACGCCTGGGTCATACGGCAAAAAGATGCACTAATGCTGCATCTTGTGCTAACTATGGTCTTCCTCAACACTCAGCGTTAGACAAACAATGCCCACGTTTTGTACAGATGCGTGAAATACTAAAACTCAAAACAGAAAATTACTATAGCATAAGCGAAGCGCGACGCACATACTGGGAAAGAAATCCATCTGTAGCCCAAGGAATTGGCAAAAGTAATACCTACGCTGCTGTTGCCTCGCAAAACAAGCCTAGTAAGCCTTTAACTCCAACTCCCTCCAAAGAAAAACCTGTTCCCCCTTAACCAAAAATTATATTGCGAAACCAGTTACATCACCCGCCAAAGATAAATATGGAAAAACCAAAACAACACCAAATATTGAAAAAATTGAAACAACAACATATATGCTAAAATCCAATATACTAAACACTCCAGAATCTCCAGCTCTCAACTTTACTCAACAAACTACAAATGGTAATCAACCCATTCTTTCATCCATTAATCAACCTTCAATTTCAAATTAGTCACGTGCGCTCACTCGTTGCGCTTCAAATGTACCAAACCACCCAAGTACAGATTATTCTGCTGGTAAGAATAAATCACTAACGAAAAATTCCTATAGCGAACTTCTCGACGGAGACGCTGACATGGCAACCTAACCCTCCTTCTACTCTGCTTCCATGTCATTACTATTAAATAAAGTTTTTATAATTCTACAATGGAATATTAAGGGACTTATTAATAATTTTGATGAACTCCGTACACTCATAAGTGATTTTAATCCAACCTTTTTATCGCTTCAAGAAACCCATTGTAGAAGCTCCACCCAAATCATATACTGGATACTTCACGAATGCTGATCAAAATTCATATCCCAAACAAGGAGTTGGTGTTTTTATAAAATCAAATATACCTCACAAACGCATAAATTTAAGCTCAAATATACAAGCCATACGAATAATGTTAAACATAAAATTTTCAGTGCGTTCGCTCTATATCCTACCTTCGCAATCGTTTTCTCAGCAAGAACTCTACAATTTATTCTCCGTACTTTCCCCCCCCCATTAATTGTATGCGGCGATTTCAACAGCTGGAATACCATCTGGGGCTCAACAGTGAAAAACACTCGCGGTACTGTTTCAGAAAAGGCCTTTTTTCAAAGCAACCTTTGCGTTTTAAATGATGGAAAACCAACGCACTTCTCAACTCATCATACTTTTTCACATATTGATTTAACTTGTTGCTCTCCCTCACTTCTTCCTTTCGTTTCCTGGTCTATTTCTGATGATCTACATAATAGTGATCACTTTCCAATCATAATCGATCTTAAACTTTCAACGTCCTCTGCTACTCCAGCAAAACAGGCCAAATTCCTCCTAGATAAAGCGGATTGGATCAATTACTCCAAACAGGTGGAGTCATTTTCGAATTCAAAGCCATTTAACGGGAACTGCAACCATGATGCTGCTATTATGTCTAAAGCGATTCGCACGGCTGCTCATCTGTCTATTCCTCAATCCAACAGCTCTGTTAAACGAGCTATGGTTCCTTGGTGGAACAACGCGCTTTCGTTTTTGAGCAAAAGCAAAAAGGCCAATGCTCTATTCAGGAAGGAATTACGGAAATCAAAGGCACTTAGTTTGGAACTTTTCTCGAGACGAATTCACAGAAATACATCAATGAAAGTTATCTGGAACAAAATCAACAGACTTAATGGGACTTCAAATCTGAACGAAATTTCTGCCATCTGCACTCCCAATGGAACTTTAACTGACGCAGATGAGATTTGTAATTACTTTGGAAATGTGTGGTGCGAATACTCCTCTGACAGCAACTTCTCCAGGGCTTTCATCGAAAATAAAAGGGCTCCAATATCTCTTTCAAATAATATCGATAGATATGCCATGTTCCTGGAAAATTGCGTATCTACCTCAGAACTTGGAAGTTGTCTCTCCAATTTGAAGGGGAAGACAGCTGGTCTAGACGCCATCTCCTACCAAATGATCATTGCTATGTCTAAGTCTAGTAAAAAGAAATTGCTGGACCTATTTAACACGGTATTTATGACTGGCCATATACCCTACATGTGGAAACTGGCAACAGTTGTTCCAATTCCAAAGTCAAAAAATGTTTCCATCGCATCAGATTATCGCCCAACCTCTCTTTTATCTTGCCTCTCTAAGGTATTAGAGAAGATTATGGCATCTAGATTACCTTGGTTTTTTGAGTCCAAGAACCTGATAATAAAGCAACAAGTTGGTTTCAAGCGGGGTAGAGGGTGCGTCGACGCTCTGTTATATATTGATTATTTCACAAGCAAAGCAATTTCCATGCCATGCGCATATTAACACTATTGCTTATCTTACCAAAATGCTTGTGTTAAGCAAGATTGACTATGCTTTGATAATTTATGGCAATAGCTGCAAATCTAATATCAACATCCGTACACCGGTCTACCACCAAGCAGTCAGAGCAAGTTGTTATGCTTTTCGGACGACGCCCATAAATAATATTATAATTAAAACTGGTCTCCCAACTTTAGAAAATAGACTGTATGAGTTAAAAGCTAAAATAGTCCCTAAGCTTCTTAATTCAAGCAAATTCATTCTCGGTGATGACGTAAGAAAGATTATTATTGCGAAAAAAATTCCAAAGTCACCATCTGCAACTGACCATTGTTTGTGCATCGCAAAGGAATTGAACATTCTCTTAAAAATTTCCCGCTTGTTTGGTGTTAAACCTCCATGGATTTTGAAAGACTTTTCTTTTGACATCTCACTGTCTATGCACAAGAAAGAAGATACTCCAAATTACATCTTCAGCAATCTAATAGCTGAAAAAACCCAAGTATTGGACAGACGGCTCAAAATCTCCTGGTCTGCCTCCTGCTTGTGCCGTGGTCGATGCTACAGGACGGGTTCTTCTCAACCACATATTTCACGAAAGTACTTCAACTTTCATAACCGAAGCCAGGGCTATCCTTCACGCTGCGAACCTTGCCCATAAAAGCAAACTCAAAACCGTCATTGTTACCGACACTTTGTCTGTATTACAAGCTATTCGGAACCCTTCGACTTCGAGATGGAGCACCATCAACAAATTAAGGAATATAATTACTACACCCGACGGAAAAATTAAAATGTTATGGGTACCAAGCCACATCGGTTTATTGGGAAATGAGCAGGCTGATCAAGCGGCAAAGTATGCTGCTTCTGCTCCTCTACTTATGGATGTTGTCATGGAAAAGTTGGATCTCCAAAGATACATTAGAAGAAAAGTTAAAGAGAAAATTGCAGAAGGAAATTTGCAATACCATCATCAACACTACTCTTGCATTAACACTACTATTCAATTAACTCCACCTCTATATCCAACAAATGTTGAGAAAACCAAGATCCAAACATTCTCGAGAATTCGCCTTGGTCATACAATTGCAACTCACCAATGGATCCTGAAGAAGTCTTCTTCCCCAATCTGCTGTTGTGGACAAACTCTTACTATAAAGCACATTCTCTGCGACTGCCTTAAGTTTTCTTTGGCTAGAAGTATTGCATTTGGAACGATTAACCCTTTGAACATTCTACAATCAGCTTCAGAACAGAATATCAATTCTATACATTACTTTATTAATACTACTAAGCTCACTATCTAATGTACATTTTATTATTTTTTTTTTTTTTTTAATTAGAGCCGGTAGCCTGTGTTGCTAGTGCTCAATGTCTTTTTTTTTAGTCTAAGAATTCATTTCATTAGTCTAAAATTAAAAATAATAATAATAATAATATTTCTTTAATTTATTTAGAGGGTGAACCACTTTGGGGCAGTTATGTAAGAGCCGTTTTGAATTAAGCAGGACCTACGCTTGAGGTCGTTATCTTGACAGAATTTGAACGTTTGCAAAATACCAAGTTTGCTCGCATTTTCTTTCATACTTTCCTTCAATATCCTAAAATGACCTCCTTGTTTACTATGCCATCAATAAACACCAATTTCCGACTCTATCAATTCCAATGCAAACCCAAACTATAACATGACCTTTGCCATGCTCGCCGTAAGTCGTTGATACAAGAACGTAATAGGAAACTAAGACGGCTTTATTGTATGTTGGCTTTGTAAGCGTACAGCTTGTGGTAGATATTTTGAGCTCTTTACAAGATTCGTGGATGACTCGTCTAAGGAGATCCCCAGATCCTGTTGCAGGGTTAAAAAGGTTGCTTTATTTTTCCGAACAAAGTTTGGTATTGAAAATATTTATAAAAAATTAACCGCACTCTGCGACGGCGTCAAAAAGCAACATCATTTACTCAGCAAGTCTAAGTTCAAGGATGCCATTTTTCCTGGCAAAAATAAATATAATCATATTAATATTGCGGCAACTGTGTTTGATTTTAAACCTCTTTGCTAATTTCTTTCAATTTAACTTCAACTTATGCAACTGTAATCCCCTAATCCACTAATAAGAATTAAATAAGAGTATATTCATTCCAAAAATAGTTTCTTCTAACGCAAAATGCTACAAGGGCTGCCCCGTTAAAGTATAGTTGTAAGTCATCGCATTATTGTATTCATTTTCAACCATTTTCTTGAAACAAGTAGATTTCCTGTCTGTTGGAAATCCAGTTTTGTTTTTTCATTTTATAAAAGTCGTAACAGATGTATTGCTAAAAACTACAAATGTATTGTTAGATTTAACTTGATACCTAAACTTCAGCATATTATAACGTCTCACATTAACTTTATTATCAAGTGAGTCATTCCTCTAAACTAGCACGGATTTTTAAGGCGCGAGGTCGACTACCACTTAACTTCTAAAATTCACTTGCCATGATTTTAAAAAGCACACTATTGAATGTTATTTGCTCTGATTTAAGTAGAACCTTCGATAGAATTAACCACAAATTATTATTATGGAAATTACATCGTTTAGGTTTCCCACCATATTTAGTTAATTGGTTATTCTCCACCTTGATGGTTGGTCCTTTAAGGTGCTTTTCAACTCATTTCATTCAGACATCCCCGTCACTTCAGAAGTTCAGGACCTATTATTTTCGTCCTTTACTCTATATTAATGATTAGTAATGATATTAATGATCTTAACTCTGCAACTAAATGACATTAAATCAAAAGAAACGCAAGCAGTTGTCATTTTCAAGACGAAATTCATTCTCAACGGAAAATTTTAGTGATTCACTTAGGTTGAAGAATGTGATCTGACTTCTTAATGTAAATGTTCTCCTTGATCACAAACTTCGATTCAATTTACATGTCGAACATGGAATAGTGCCAAATCAATGCTAGGCTTTATTAAATGCTGATTGAGAGAATTCGACAACCCATACGTAACGAAAAAAATATTAATTAGTTTGCTATGATCGATAGTGGAATATACCTTGGTTATATTGTCACCTTGTTATTGTTGCCATGTTAATTCTATTGTATTTCTGCAGAAATAGCTTCTGCTTTGTGCGCTTAGAAATTTGGGTTGGGATCCACGTGTCCTTTTAAAAAAAGGTTACTGCTTGCATCTTCGCCACCACGTTTCCTCCGCCAACCTTCTAAATAATGTTTACGTGATGCACTCTTAATTGATCTATTTCGGTTGTTGAATGCACGAGTATATGATTTTCTTAATGTTTATTCCTATATATACATTAGACAAATTTCATACTTTTAAGATCGGTCTTCCTTTAATTGTAATTAAGTTAAGGTTTCAATTTTAACAATTGTGTAATTTGACTTAAAGCAGCTAAATTGTGTGTACATAAATAAATAAATAAAAAGGTTTTTTACTTCGCACCTCTATCTTTACCTCACGACAATCCTCCCTGCTTTCGCCCGTCTATCCTTGCTTCTTCTCTTTCTCCTTGTTTCCTTGCAGCATTCTTTGCCGCCCTCCTTTTGTCCAGCGTTGACGGAGCAACTCGTTCTTTTGTTCGGCATTCTTATATATCAACATACTGCACTCTGCTTTCATGTCATCATAACAAAGTAAAGATTTTAAATTTTAACAATGGAACATTAAAATACTTATTAATAATGTGCGAATAAGGGATATTAACCATAATGTCAGTTAGAAAGTTATTGAAAAAAACTGAACCATCTAGATTATCTTCGTTTCTTGAATCCAAGAGCTTGATTACAGGACGCTTTTAAATGGGTAGAAGCCGTATTGACATTCCTCTGCACATCGATCATTTTGCAGCCAAAACAATATTTGAATGGAACCATGTCATAATTCTTTCAAAAACCATTTGTTAGAATGGGTCTTCATGTTATTTAAAAATTCATTAAATTATGAAGTCTTCGATCAACTACACGAAATTAATCATGTCGCCTAAGGGATTTAAAGTCAGAATTAACAAGCATCTCTATTAATCTTTTCCTATTAAATGGTCTTCCACAAGGATCCCTTTTCTCTTTCCCTTTTCTCTAAAACTCTTTGCCTTTTCACCAGAATTAAACATTTTCGTTACGCGGGCGATTAATTCGTTTCAACAAGGAAAGAAGATAACAGGAACCAGTCAACGTGCGGTGATAAGATTGAAACGCTTTGGGTACCTTGCCGTATCAGCTTGTTGGAAAATGAGCAAGATGATCAAGCGATAAAGTCTGCTGTTTATGAATCCCTACTTATGGACGTTATCGTGGAAAAGTTAGACCTTCAAAGAAGCGTTGGAAAGGAAGTTAAATATAACATTATGAAGGAGAATCTAAAATATTATCACTCATACCTACCTGTTAACGCTCACTTAGTTCCTACATTATATCCTAACTATCGCCTAATATTGACAAAATTAACGTCAAAACATTTGAGGATTCCCTTGGCCATAGTCTTATAACACACCAATGCAATGGATGGCAGAAATCTTCTTCTCCACACTGCAATTGTTGATAAATTCTTACAATAAAGCACATTCTTTTTAATCTCCTAAACTTTTCCTTTATTAGAAGAATCACATTCAGAACAATTAATCGTATAGACGATCTGAGACCAACTACAAAACTCAAATTTAATATATTACTTTATTTAAAGTCCTTTAGCTACTTTGCACGCACATTGTGGTCGTGTTTTCTCCTGTTCTTGTAGATTTTGTAAATTCTTTTATATTTTATTGTGTTAAATGGTTAAAAAACCTAAATAATTATAAAAATTGATGTTGATCGAATTTTACTTGCAATTTATGCTTGTCAATTATTCTTGAGTGTTGATATTATTCTCTTTTTTGCGGTCAGCTCTGGGTGCTCTCGTCAAGATGTGTCTTTGTTTTTTTTTTTCATATTTTTTGGCTTGTTTAACTTGTTTTGGATTACATTCATTGGTACACCGTCCAAGTGCTTTTTGCTTCGTATTATTGTGTTCGAACTTTGTCTTTAGGTAATTTTTGGTAGAAATTGCAGGTCGGTAGATAATTTCTTGCTGGCTGTGCTTCTAATTTCTTGTTTTTTCTCGGCTAGGTTTGTTATTGCTTGCTGAACATCAAAGTATTTAAAGTATTCTTTTGTTTACAGTGTTTTATTAGTGCTAAGTTTGTGTGCTATTTTAAGTCAACATTGAGAATATTTAAATAAACTCTTTTTCTATTTTTATACCCTACACATCTTGTGGTATAGGTTTTATTAATATAGTGCGGTCGTATGTAACACGCACAAGAACTTAGGATGAAGCCATTTCTTATCATACCGATCGACTCAGAATTATTATCTGAATTGATTTAAGGCTGAAGTGCGCCTGTCTGTCTTTATAAATTTGTGTTCAAGCTATACGTTACAATTTTTGAGATTTTTTGATGAATTTTAGTTCAGCGCCGTGTTTTGACCCAAGGACGAACGTTAATGCAAATGGTTCGCATCGGTCCACTTTTTCGACTACTCCCCATATAAGGCTCTATTCTGTAAAGTCGTTATATGGAAAAAAATGTAGTCTCCAAAACTTCTTCGCAAAAATGGCTAAATAGTAGTATTTCAGCATTCTAAATTGGTTCGACCGGCTGGAGCAATCTTTGAACATGTATTGAAAACGGAAGTTCATACGACAAAAAGGTATAGTTTTCATTGCTTCACGCTGAAAATCATATCATATCATTTAAAAAAATTAACTGTATCAAATTTGGACCATCTCGGCCTATTTTTGGGATCCTATCCTAATAACGATTTTCACGAAAATTGATCCTATGTACAACAGCAAAGTATCACTTTTAATATGTGGCGATCGAAATTGACCCATATTATAATAATTTCATAGAAAAAGTAACTCTACAGAATTTAGACAATCTGCGCCTATTTCTAGGTCCTGTCCTATGTGAGGATTAAACTTGTTTTACATTAGATTGCGTTTTGGGACTGCTTCCCCATAAATACGCACATGCAACATATGCTTTTATATAGAAACAAGACATAATTTTTGTGTTCGATAATAAAAGCAACAATTGTGTTAGATAATGTGGTGTAGGATATTCAATGATCGATGCGACTATAATGTTCTTGTTTTCTTTTCATTTTGTTTATCATCTTCTAACACGGATTTAGCAATAGAGAATTTTTGGTCGGAAGTATTCTACAAAGAAATTCCAGGTTTCAATATCACCAGAGGATTCGCAGCCATTATAAGAGATCGAAGAGGTATACATGGGCATTCTTCTTTTGAAGTTAAACAACTTGTGAAAATATTTAGGATTATTAAAAAGCGAGGATTTTTCCGTTTGAAGATATCTACGACAATTTTAACGATTGAAGTAAGTAACACTAGAATAAACGAAATAGTCGTATGCAGAACCACTTTTCATATATTTTTTGGGAACTTTATATTTCCTATATTTGTAGTATGTGTTTATTGTGTTGCAGCACGGCGGGTAAGTACTTCGAATTTGACGCATATAAATTGTATGTAAACAGTATTAATAGCCGTGATAGAAATAAAATAAAGTTGAATATTTAAATGATCAGGTGAACTTTGCAAATTTGATAAAGGAAGCCTAGTGCTGTTGTACAACCCACCGCGTAAAAACCCGTATCAAAAACCATAATCAAACTACGAAAATTAAGAATAACGCTATGAACTTCATTTGTTTCATAAAAGAAAAGGAAAAACTGCGTATGGAAGAAATTTATCAATTAATTATTAAAGAAGTGCGTTCATTTTTAGTGCATTTTTTATATTGACGAAGCTAACAATTATATTATTTAATAAAATAATAGAGGTACACGTGTTCGCGTGCGTGCTCGACGCCGCAATGACGGTAACCTTTGCTTAAATCGCTCTTGTGTTTAGTTTAGCTAATTATGAGAGATATAATCGGCAAACATAAATAATAAGTGTATATTAAAATATTACAGATTTTTTAGTTTCATTGTAGTCAACAAATATGATATAATAAATATGTATTAAAACAAATAAGAAAGTTATACTCGTTGAAGGGCAGAATCTCGCACACGCACCATATAAACGCTCCAAATTTTAATGTCCAAGATATCGGTTTTCTGTGCATGCTCCAAGACTTTATGTATTAAGTCCACGATAACTAATACACTTTATCACATTCCACTCTCCAACTCCTTTCATTTGATACCTATTTCGAAGGTATTTTGAAAAGACCCTTATCCACTAAGGCACGACGTCTACAATTAATTTAGAATTAACACACTTAGCGTCTGGCGTTCTACTCTTCAAGTTCTTTTATTTAATATCCATACCGTTGATATTATTAGGACAAAACTAATTCACTACGTTGCGGTGTCTACCATATTAATTTTAGAATTAAATCATGTTTAGGCAAATAATAGATCTTTGTCTGAGCAATGTACAAAATAATTTTAAACATTGTCTTGTTTGCCTTATGAAAAATAAACAAAAAACCTTAAAAAAAGTGAAAAAAATAAGATATAATCTGTGTGAGCGTGCCCATTTTTTTGCATTTTTGCACGTAAACAATAGAACGTTCCCTAAAATAAATATGGAACCTATCAGTCTTCTGACTTTTATAGTTTCTGAGTAACGAACAAAAAGCAACAAATTTTTTGTTAAGGAGAACGGAGTTGCGTTCAGTTTACGCTAAACTAGGGCTTCTGCTCTGATCAATTTGACGCTTTCCCAATATCAATCTGCGCGCAGGAACTTCCAATATTTCTACCAAATTTGAAGTCGAAATCTTCATTTTTGGCACCAGGAGATTTCAAACAAGAAACACCACGTAGACATACATGTGGACAGGCATGGCTTAATTAATTCAGAATTTCACGCTTACCAAGAATTAATATACTTTATAGGGTCTCTAAAACTTTCTTTTGGGTGCTACACACATTATGAACACGAAACAAAATGCGCATACCTCTTCCCTAGGAGCCATCCCGATGAGGAATACTAAAAATTGACCCCGGTTAAATCTTTGAATAATGATGCATTTCTCTCCACCAGTAGAGTAACGCCATAAGTAAATTTTTAACGTGTAATTTTCTGTCTGCTTACAATTGGTTCTTATATGTTTAGTAATCGCAGTGTAGTAAATGTATCATCGGAGGACGATATGCCAGGTACAGCTAAGAAACCCAAATAAATGGACCAATATGATTTATTATTTAAAAAGTTTACCATTTGTTCTCGTTTTGTTAGGTTCAGCTGGCAAAATAAGGTCTTTTCTTGGCCTTAAAAAGGCGCCATTTGGCAACGTGCGACTTCCTCCAGAATCAAATCGATAATAAGATTATTTTAAGAAATCATCCAACCATTACTAAGTACTTTCACCACAATGACTAGGAACTTGTTAAATCCTTCATGTCTCTGCTCTAATTTCATCTCAAAGAAAATAGTTTTTATTCTTTATGTCCACAAATTTCAAGTTTCTTATTTTAATTTCTTTATATGTATACTTTTTATACATTTATTTCTACTATGAAATGTTTTAAAGAAATAGAAATAACAAAAAATTTATAGCGGAAGTATTGACTCTTTATTTCCTCTTCTTTTGTTTTACACGTTTTTTAAGTAGAGTGAGAGGATTGAAGGCATGCCGTAAAGCCATACCAATTCTCTGCCGTGAAGTTCGATCCTCTTCCATGAAATAATGTCTGCCTAATAATTATATATTGATGAACACAAAACGGTTATTTATTAAAATTTAACAATATATTACTTACCTTTCATAAATTCAAATTACCTTTTAATTTTCTTCTTTTTTTTTTATTTATTTGTTGAGATTAAATGGACTAAGCCAATAAAAAATGTAACTTACATACCCGCCCAAAAAAAAAAAATTTTAAAGGAATACGTTTTCTTTTCTTCTAAATAATAATATAGCTATAGTAATTTTTTTAAGTATGCAAAAATATCTATGGTTTATATGAATTTGTTTATTTTTGTAAATAGCTTACACTTATTATATTCTTTAGTTTCTACTACAATTGTATAAGCATCCCATTTATGTTTCATTTCTATGAATTAATATTTCGGGTGAAATTACCCAATCAAAAAGGTCAAATTAAATAATTTTGACACTGTTCTAGTTACTTAAATCTATGTCAATTCCATTAAACTGGTAAAATATGATTAAACTTCAAATGTATAGAACAATTGAGTACAAAACATTTGGTTAAACAATATTATTCTCCAAAGATTAAAAAATTTTTGAAAGCAACATATCGCCTGACGCTTTTGGTTATTGCGCTAAGATAATTATATAACAACAACTTTCCTTTTACAAGCAATTTATTTGTAAATTTCTCTGATGCTTTCTATAATTTCCTTAGCATTTAGAAGTTGATTTACATTAAAAGATTTATAAATAAATTTACAAAAGGTTTTTGATAATAAATCATTAAATTTGTCGTTGACGTTGTTTTAAATCCGCCAAGCGTAAAATCTCCAATTCTTGCAATTCCTTCTTAATTGTTTCTAATTGTGATGAGACGTCATTACTACACTTACCAGAATTACTGATAGAGTTCTCAATACGCTCAGAAATTTCTTGACGAGAATTACCTGATTTTTTTATTAAGCTTCGTTTTCCTTTGGGTTTCTTCCGTTTTACTGTTATTTCAGCTTCATTATCGGAATCTGTTGAGAAATCGAAAACGCTTCTGGAACAATTTTCAAAATCCTTAATTGGTGTCTTCGCTTCTCGTTTTGGACTATATATAAGATTCGATGATATTGCGCGCTGGCTTCCCGATAATGTTCCCGACGTTGTTGGAATTTCATTTAGATGAGTAATTGATTGCTTGTTGTTTGTAACATTTTTAGAAGAGCTATTTTCAGCTTCTGTTCCAAGTTCCTCCAAAATACGCGAAGTACTGCGCGTTATTCGTCTCTCCGTTATTCTCCTTGGGACCCAATCCACTTTATTAAATTTTGAGCATGCCAAAGTTTCTGTCTGATTCGTTTCAGAGTTTTCCGAAACTGCTAAAGAGTTAAGTAAATTTTGACTGCTTTGACTTTCGTATTGCATAATTTTTCTGGCAGGTCGTAAAATCTTTTTCAATTTTTCTTGTTTCGTTTCCTGGGCTCGACGTTTTCTACAAAAAATAAAGTTAAAAAATATATGTCCACATTGTGGAGACCTTGTTATATCAGCCATGTATCACTTATTTCTATTTTTCGCGGGCACATAAATGGGCCGATTAGGTGCAAATTAGCCATCAAATTTTATGCGAGTCTAATAAATTTCATTCTTTGACGCGATTTTGTTAACTGAGTACCAAGGGGCGATATCAACACACAATCTTATGCTGAATCTGAAATAGCAAGCCATTCATTAAAAAACTTCGCTTGGGCAGTGTTACCAAAGATAATAGGTTTTCAATGCTACAATTATAGCCCAGTATAATTCAAATTGTTGTAAATTAACTTATTTAAGATAACTTTTTATAAGTTCATATTTCACTTTTGACATACATATACCATGAATATTTATTTAAATACGTACATAAAAATATCCTAGTATTTGATTTCCAATGAATTTTTACGTCAAATTTTTGAATGTATTAGTATATTCTTAAAGTAATGATCTTCTAACATATGAACGCTGCAAAGTATTCAAGAAGCACCCTTGATATCGGAGAGTCCAAAGCTTATCTCGCTAAAAAGGTAACATAATGGTAATAGAAAATTCCATTTCGGCTTAGAACAAATAGCTTAAAATATATACACAATTGGGAATACACTCGCGAGTTTGTAATCATTATGAAATGCTTTTCACTTGACGCAGTTAATACTTTTTTAACATTCATATAGCAGATGGTGGTAACGAGTCAGTGAACTTTGCTGTGGTATTTTAGAAACGCATGCTTAGCCGATCAAATTAAATTACTCGATTGTTAATGTCCAACACTTAGAACTTTTTAAAAATGCCAATCAATTAACAATATAGTTGCCTGACCACTATGCAGACTTCGAAGTAAATTGCGAGAATAAACAGTATGTAAATAAAAATTGCATTTCGTTGCAAAGTTTTATGAAATTTCCTATGTTTTCTTTTTGATGTGACAAGCAAAATGAAATTACAATACATCTATATCTATATCTTCTTTACTATGTACAATATCGGTTATCACAGATTAAATTTACAGCGTTTCTTGGCACTTCGCAATCGTATAGTAAAATAATAATTTAATAGTACAATAGCAAAGACTAACTCTGAAAATATTGGTTATTTCGAGTTCACTTATCCCATGTTTTAAATTATAAATTCAACTTAATCAACGTATTTCATAAACAATGTTAAGAAATTTAACAAAAGCAGATTGCATATACTGCTTAAATTCACTCCACTGGTGCATTAAAATGCGAATTGCTCTCAATTATTGAAAACAACTATAAACTTTAAAACAATGTCACATGTTATTACCTCTGTTTGGGACCTTTTGTCAGGCTTTTACTTCTTTTTGGTGGCAATTTTACATCGTTTTTTACTTCACTTAACGGCATTACTGCTCTCGATGAGGCTTTACTTAGCTTATCAGTTTCTTGGAATGCTAATACACATTTGGACATATCTTCAAAATTGTACATAAACTTATGATCGATACATTTATTATCAAATTCATCAGCATCAAACGGTCTGGTGATAACCGTAGCTAAAATCAATTAAATGAAGATGTATTTTTATATATACAAAAATATAAGGATTTGTTTTATTATAGAGAAAAGAACTCACTCCTATGCAAAATAAAACCTTCTCTGCGATATTGTTTTATTTCTTCATCTTTTTTCTTTATTATTGACTTTAGCTCCTGCATTTGCTGTTTACAAGCGTTAGCAGTTAGAAGCAGAGGTATGAAAAAATTATGGTGAAACTGTAAAATAAATTTAAAAGGTATTAAAAGTATTTTTTTTATTTTCTAGAATATTCTTACTTCTTCTGTGCATGCTTGGGTTAAAGACCATTCAAATTTAAATGGTAATTCTTCTACACGATATTTTAATTTCAATAAGCGTTTACTTAATCCATCACTTATGTTTGCTTCTGCTAACTCTTCTATAGACGCCTGCTCTAAATCACTGTTCAATAAAGTATTTTTCACGAATTCATTATATTCAATACGTTTGTTTAGTAACTGCAATATTATTAGTTGAAGGAATATGCAATTGTAGAAAGAAAAAACAAAAAAATTTTACAAACCTTAACTTTTTGTTTGATTTCGTGTTCTGTCAACGTTGCGAACCAGCAATTATTTATAGACAATAACACACATGTTATATTCTCGTTACCTGTTGAAGCACAGTTTATGAAATAATTGTGTTCGGAAATTTCTAATTTTTTCCACATAATTTCAATGAAAAACTTTAATAAAAATTGTGCACAAGAAAAAATAAACCTACTAAGTGTTTGGATGATTAACCAGTAATGCCAAGTTAGAGTTTTAAACAAGTTTAGAATTTTCTGTTGTAGGGCCACCCACATAAAATCTTTGCGTGCATACGAAACTTGGCAATATAAATTGAGTAGATTGAAGACGATGAATATACACAAATAGAAAACGGGTGGGGTGTCACGCATGAAGAGTTGTTTAACTTTTGTTGTTAGGTTTTGAATCTTTGGCAAACCAAACGGGTTTTATGTAGACATAGTCAAGAAAAAGAAAGAAAAAGACAAGAAGTAAAACAGCAGAATGCTCACCATACATATTGTACAGTTGAGCAGACGAACTGACGAACATGCTTAGATCGATTCAGACTTTTTTGTTACTATTATATATATATACATATATATATATACATATTTACTTTAAGAGGTCCTTGAAGCACCTTTCTGACTGCTGCAAACGTTTCGACAAAATGAATACGCCCCTTATTCTGCGGGGATAGTTATAAAAAGAGATACGGATGTTCAGGGATAAAGAGCCGCCATGTGTTTGTTATCTACTACACTGATGTAATGGAAAAACTCTAATAGTTATTAAATCCTCGTCTTTTGACATTCGTTGGGAAGTATTACGTTCTCCGTTGCTGAATTTTTCCATAACATTGAGCATGTTTCATAAATGATGTTGCATTCAGTTGAAAAGGTCATTTGAAATAAAAAGTGAGGCAACATGTACTATTTCCAAAAACCTAAAATGCAAGTAATCGCGATCCATATGTTAGCATTCAAACGCATTCCAGATGTAGAAATGCACAAGATCAACATCAACATTTATCTGCAATGCATGCCTGCCCTACACGTTTATGAAATTGCTTTCCAAAAAGTTTACATGATAAACATAAAGTTTGTGGATCATTCTAACAGTATTTCGTAAATTTTTATAGAGCAGCAGATACGTTGGTGAAAATATTACTGCTCATGTGAGCATAGGCAAGTGATCTCAACCGATTTATGCTCTTATTGTCCGTACCACGATCTTATTCCGTTCTTATTTCTTTTCTGATTGATTACACTAATAAAGAAATACGCATTTATAATACCCAGCCAGACTCATCTTGTCAAAACGTTTACCACGTTTTGAAGGAAGCTTCAGAAACCCCACATATAAATTTTTTGTTCATCCTCAAATTCTGATTCGTTATAAGCATGTCCTTCTGTCTGCCTGTCTGTGTATTGTCTGTAGTAAGCATCCTCTTGATCGAAAAATGAACATATTGGGTTCAAATTTATTATGAATTTTTTTAATTTAATAATAGCATACAGGTTTGTATTGAAAATAGAACAAATTGATTAAGCAACACGTACCTTGGTTTTCAAGAACCAAAAGAAATGAGTATTTTGCTAGTAAACTACCACAGATACAACGACGATGAGACGTGAATTCTATTCTATTCTATTTTATTCTAGTAATTTCGTAGCACAAGAATGTGAAAAATCGGCAATCGGCAATACAATATCAAACTTCCATTCTCTTACTAAAGCATTCGCAATAACTTTAAAGAGGCTTCAGAATGTAATAAATATATACATCCGGAAAATTTGGGTCGAAGTAGACAAGGTGTTTAACCGCTTCCATTACAACCGAAAGCTGAAACTTTGTATGGTAAAAAGGCATAACTTTTAAATATTTTTTGGAGAAAATTGATTTATGAAAATAATTTGAAATTTGGGCCACGTAAGCCTATTTGTTGGATCCCCATCCAAGGGGAAAGCTTACTCTGTATATGGTAAAGATGTCCAATCTTTTCTATTTTATGAGGAAACTTGGTTCGTAAATGTAAATTTGTCCGTGGTGGCAATCTGACATAAAAAGAAACTAGAGCAAATTTGGGCCATATGTAACTTTTTTTGGACGCCATTCCATACAAGGGGAATAGTAATACCTTTACCAAAACATTTAATTTTCAATATTTTGGGATGAAAATTGGTTCCGAGCAGCAGTGTAAAAATTAACCGTGCATTAAATTAACCGTAGGGAATTTGGATCACACAGATCTATTTTTTAGACGCCACTATATATACGACCTCTCATAAAAAGCATGGCCTTATATGATAAGAAAACCTAATTTGTTTTCTATGATGAAAACAAGTGTAAAATAATATAATCTTTAACAAATACATTAAGATTGCCAAATTTCGATCAGGTCAGTTGACGTTTTGACCGCCCTCTAATATGAGGGCTTTCAAGAAAATCACGCCTTTACATAAAAATAATGTACAATATTGGGTGGATTATCACGACAATGAACTGACTTATAAAAGATCCCAAGATTTTCCCAATCTTGTTTGGAGACTTAATACATTTTTTTACTTACAATTTTACAAATTTTGATTTTAAAATTAAAAGAATTTATTGACAAATTAACAATAGTAGAGTACTCTACACTAGTTCTCCTCTTGGAGAATCAAGGTTAAGTTAAGTACAGCGCGTTGTGTGGATCTTACATATTCGTGTAAAAGCATTTCTTTAAGTGCAGATTGCAGCTAGTTTATTAGAACATATTTAATAGTACTATGTATTTGTAACCTGAAATATTGACCTTGTGAATTGTTAATTTTATAAAAGAAAGTTTTAGTTTTGTACGCTACAGGAAATGTCTACGCCACATATGCGGCTGAAAATATTCTCTAGTGTTCCCATTTAACATATCTGATTGACCGAATGGAAAAATTTTTCAGGTTGTAAATTACAATGCTGTACCATTCCAGCTGATGGTGCTCATATGTTTTCCTTACATATTAATCACAGTCTTAAAAAACCACCAAGATTTGCCATTACTATTACAGCTAGTAGAGCTTTAAGTTGCCTGAAAAAACGTTCTACAATGCCGTAGCACTGTTGCAGATACGGTGATGTAGTAATTTTGTGGGTACGTAAAACCTATTTCAAGTAAAACAGGCAAGCATGACTTTTACTGTGTCAAATAATTGCGGCTTTAATTTGTGGGAATGTAAGCAAAGCTTCATTCTGCTTACAGCAGTAGCTTTTGCCTTGCAAACGTTTGATACAGTGTAGCAATTTACCAGAATTCTTACCCATAGAAGTAATGAGAATAAAAGAACAAGTATAGTGGCTACTAATTAACATCGCTATCAGGATTATTGACAACAGAAATACAAAAAGTGCTTAAGATTTTGTTAATTGTTGCTTTGAACAAAATGTTCGGACACCTTGTCATTTAGTTGTCCCTGGCAAAAGAATGCGTTACGAGTACATTTGAGATATGATCACAGTCAACGAAATACATAGATGTTCCAACATTTTGCTCCAACATCTTGTTTAAAATTGAGATTAGGACATTCTTGAGTACTTTTTGTGTATCTGTGATGAATAACAATAGCGACGCTGTTAATTAACACCAGTTTCTATCTTTCATTGTTATTATTTGTATTGGCACCGATTCTGTTAATAGTTTTTTAATATAATATCGCAGTCTTCAACAAGTTTTCAGATCAGAAGCTCATAAAATATGGGCGTTTAAGTGAATGAGTATTTATGTGGCAAGTATATTTTTTCTTGTCATTGTTTATTTTGAAGAATTCCAAATTCTATGTTCGCCCAATGCTCTGACAAATTTTAATGAAAATTTTCAAATGTAAAAAAAAACATGTTATATTATTCAAAGGAATTATGTTATAGTTTATTACATGTGGCTTTATCTAATTTGTTTATTTTATTTATATACTTATTAATATTATTTGCTTACGCGTATATATTTGACACATTTTATCCAATCTTTTACATCATGCATAAGTTATTCTACGCGATGCCTACTCATATTATATTTTTATAATTTTGTGTGTATTCCTGAATTGAACAATTAAATAAATGAATAAAATATTAAAAACTAATTCTTAACGCTAGCTTAAAGAATTTGAATTGTTTTTCATCTTTCGAATTACTATACTCTAAATCGGCATGCTGTTGGGCCAAGAATTTCGAAATTTTATGTAATGAAATTATTAATCTAAAGTCAAGCAAGTGGCGTATTCGAAAACTGTTGTCAAAAAATTTTCTTGAAAGGATGTATGTTGAATTACTTGTTTCAAAATTAAACCACAAAGTTGCGCGGAGCCTTTCTCGCCAAACAATAGCCGAAAAGAACTCAAAATTACTGGAAGCATAGAATTATTTAAAAGGACTCATTGTTAAAGATAAAAGCAGAGTAAAAAAAGGTGAATGTTTTGTAAGAGCATCCATGATAAACCTTGTAGAGGATATTGGAGAGGTAATTTTTATTAAAAGAAGAGATAATTTTTAAAAACAGACGGGGAGGTATTTTTCAGAATGTACCATATAAGCAGATATTTAAAAAAAAGTATGTTGCGAAAAATGTTTGACTTAAGATTTTATAAACAGTCTGTAAGACCCTAAAGAAAAAATTTTAAAAATATAGGTAGCAGAATATGGCGCAAATAGGTGGCGAGGTCTGGGGAACCTTCCTAATTTTGTTAAGTGGGGTTACGGCCGCCGGGCGACAGGCGGAACGTACCTGTAAGACATCAACATCTACCAGGTCTCGGCCCCGCGTCACCGAGGAAGAAGATGTTCTCCTCGGCTCTAAGCCTGAGTCACTTCAGGGAGCACAAAAGGAACTGAAAGAGGGACTTAAACCTCCTGAGGGAAACTCTTTAGGGACTCCCGAACGCCAACATGGAAGAGAGAAAGGAAGCCTGCTGCAGGAGGAATAGGCTAAGTACCGCCATCGGCTCCAAGTTCTAATTAAAGGCGGATCTTTGAAAAGGCACCCAAGTGCGTAATAGCGACTAGTACAGTCTTTGAAAAGGTCCTTCAGTAGAACCATGAGTAGCACCGCGGCCCAGGCAGCCGGAACTGTCCCGTCTTGTTGGGAGGTGGCAAAGTTGAGTAGAATAGGAATTATTCCAGTCAACCATCGTAAAACGTCGAAGGACGACCAACTAAGGACGATAGGAAATGGTCTCCTGGATAGACTCCGCAGCCACCATAAGTCAAGTTACCTCGTCCTTATGTATTCGACGGTTGCTCGCCCGAAGGTGAAAACGTCGCGCCGGCAGATATTTTAAAACTTTTGCAGGGCCAGAACAAAAGTGTAAGCATTGAATTCTAGAAGGTACTTCAGAGGGATACAAAAAAAAAATGCAACGGTCGTAAGTCTTCCAATGGACGAATCTTCGACAGCAGTGCTGAAGAAAATCGGTCTTGTTGCCAGCGGATTCGACCCAGTTTCGCTGAGATCTTGCAAGGTTGCAGGAACATTTAAAGACGGGAAGATTGCGATCAACAACGGAGAATTGCCATTGGGCTCTGTCCGGGCAGCGGCAATGGTCTGGGTAACTAAAAGGGACATGAGGTAAATAAAGACTGAGAAAAAGCACGGTGCGACACCTCTAACAACACTTTAAAGGCACGCCTAGGGCCTCTGTGGCCTCGAATATTCTGGGAACACCCAGTAACAGGCCAAGGAAATTCGAATTAACTCTCGAGCGCACTAAGCAGAAAAAATAACCACGTCAGGTGCATCGAAGTGAACCTCCACCAAGCTAAAGCCGCCTCTTAAGCTCTTAGTAGTAGGTTCACAAACGAGAGTCTTAACATAGCTCTCATCCGGTAGTCCTGCAAAAATGTGGGTGCTATTCAAGGCCTCCACAATAAAAAAGGTAGGCTGGTTTACAACACGGCCGGCCTGGAGCCGCCTCGCTTGTGGTAGATAATATAACCTTTACACTTTATACGGAGGGACCTAGCAGCAGTTTGGGCTGTTATGCCATGTCCCGATGGAATCATTCAGTGATGATAGCCTTCTCGTGCCTACCGGGTGAGGCAGGGACCCGCACGGTTGAGGTACAGGACCTTGATTCCTACGCTTACCATACTTTTTGGGGCAGCTGAAATGATGAGTGTCTTTTTCAATATTTCTTATTACCTTAAATAGATGTAGGGAATCGACTTTCAGAAACTTAAGCAGCGAGGAGATGTTAGATCTCATTCTCACCTGTTTCTACCTGCGTGCCTCTATCATAGGATGACATGTATCAAATAAGGTCTCATTGTCGTACTATCAGCATATATAGACATTGTGACCGGCGTGGTGTCATGCCAGACGCACAGAGATCCTAAAGGTATGAATTGGGAAATGTTTGATTTTCTACTCTCTAAAAACAGAAACATGTGTCCGCATCTCCCTAATAGTGCCGAGGCCATCGAACGTAAGACGCAGACGGTCTGTTCAAACATTCAAGAGGGCTACCAAGAAAGCTGTCTTTTAAAGACTTTGAAGTCTACGAGAGACGTGCCTTGGTGGAATCAGAGGCTTCAAAGTCTCCGATCCCAGATCAGGAAATTGTTCAAGAGGGCTAAAATGTTCTATGATTGGGCTAAGTACAGAGAGTCTCACACCACACATATAACTTCGAGCAGAGGGGGTCGAAGTGGGCTACAAAGAAGCATATGAAGACACAAATCTCCCGAGGCCGCAGGGCTCCAAAGAGTTCTCGATAAAGACCACAGCAATGGCGTATGCACCGTAATGAAACTAAGTGGATATTACACTGGGTTCCCTTAAAATCATATAGTCCCTGATAGAGACCCATTTTCCAGAACGCCTGTGGAATGCGAGGCGAGGGGACCCGGCGTGTCCGAGAGAAAGACACATGCCGAGTTCTAGGGACCGTAGACTCACTACCAATATCTTCTTTGCGAAACGGATGCGTATTAACTTTCGGCCCATGTAAATCGCCGGGACCAGATGGGATAAGGCCTTCTCTATTCCAATAAGGCCCACAATTTGGTAGGTTTTGCAAATGTAACTGTCCAACGGGGTATGTATCCCAGGACATGATCCAGGCCAAAGTGGTCTTTTTATACTTAAACCACGGAACAAATATGAGCACCTGGCAAAATTATATAGACCCATCTGCCTGAGTTCCTTTCTCCTCAAAGCTTCACGTGGGGACCATATTTGAGAATAAGACCCTTACATTATTGCCAGTTTGCGGCGTAAGAAGCCAAACAAGTGACTTTCGTTCCTTCATTGATATATAGGGGGCATTCCATTATGCATCATACAGGGCTATAGAAAGAGCCCTGGAAATATTTTTACATTTCAAACCTGATTATCAATTAGATAATCAACGTGCTAAATTGCAGGCTAGCTACTTCGGAACTGGCTGTAACATTCTTAAATATCAGGGCTAATAAAGGGTGCTCTAACAGTGCCGTGGTCTCTCCTTGTATTTGGACCATATTCATAGATGAGATACTAGCGAGAATACATGACTTGGAATTCAAAACACTAGATAATACAGACGATTTGGTAATTTCCGCGATGGGATGGCATGAACAAACCCTTACTGAACGAATGTAAAAAACTCTGAGTATAACCCACAAGTATTGCCAAATGTTGGCTCACTGTGCGGCAAAACTAGTACTGTCCCACACGTTCAGAGTGACCATAACGGCGAGATCGGGGTGGAACGGGCAAGCTTTTGAGCCCGAGGTGGAAACAGAGAAATGATACACAGACAGTTAAAAATTGGAATATGGCAAAATTAGGGTTGCGGTTTGTGACCCGAGTTTTCAATGGGATGTAGTGCCACCATATTCCAAGCAGAAGTCTAAGCAATCGCCGCATGTACCTTCGAGTGCTTAAAAATGCAGCGGATCCGCATTTACTACGACAGCCAAGGCATCCTAAAGTCTCTAAAGAGGTCAATCATAACATCTAGGCTTATGTTGATGTAACTTCAAGCACCGAACGAGCGAGGCAGGCACAAAGATAAACACCTAATATGGGTGACTGGCTATTCGGGTGTGAAGAGTAATGAAAGAGCTAACTGTCTTGCTAACAGGAGAATGTAACGTGAGGTTTTGAATTAACAAATTAGGTTTGCTCAAAATGCAGCATTAATTAGTTTGTTAAGTTCACCCACGGAGGGAACTAACAGCGAAAGATAGTTTTTCCGGGTAGTTTTTTGACTTTGCGCATTGTCTTTTGTGGGGATAGAGGAGGAAAAAAAATGTGAAGGCATAAGACGTGTAAAAATTCGGCGTTGAGGAAAGATTCTTGAAGGTGGTGAAGCTGTAAAAAATGAAAAGTTTAATTTAGCGTTTAGCTGGTGCTGTTTTGCCTTTAGTTTAAATGTTTAAAACATGAAAAAACGAAAGAAAAAAAAGAAAGGGATAGTGCTTGGTCAAGCGGTATAGCCGATCGCTTATGCGGAGTATGAGTGGGTGTGCTCGCGAGTGGAGGCAAGGGAACAGAGAATGTGCACTGACGGATTAGGAAGGGACCAACGAACGACGAACAGTACAGATAACGGACCTCGTAGACGAACATACCTCGTGAGCCCAGTCGCACGGTGTGAACTCCATAAGGGTTTTGTTAGACCCTTCCTTTTTTTTATCTTATTTTAGGTTTAATTTTTTATCATGCGGCACAGCATGTTGTGTATTTTGTAGACGATCTACCGCGCAAAGAGCTGTGCCGTAGACAAGTTCCTTCTTGTATACATACACACATAAGCCCGACGATACTTAATAATGCTTTCATAAATGAAAAGATCGTTAAATTATCTGCTATCAATTCGATGCATTCAGCAAAGGTTACCAGTAGCAAATGATCTAAACAGCTCTTATCAAATGAATGAACACGTAGTGGCAGACATTGCGGGTGGAGTCATCTCTTAAATCATTATTTAAAATTCGATTTGCTGGAAGTAAGGCCATGTGATTGAAGAACGCTTATTTTCGATGAGTTGTGCTGCTTAATTTACATCTTACGAAAGTGACACTTTCGCGGTGCACTAAAATTTAATGCAATTAATAGTTTTCTGTAGACAGACATGACGGATATAGACACTTAATCGCTACAGGATCCCGAAGGATTATGATATGAACCTGAACCTCTATGTGGCGTACTAAGAAGCCATATCGAAAGGCTAATATCGCAATGGGTTCAGAAAAAATTTCATTACCAATAAAAGCTTTCACTGTGGCATATAAACTGCGAGAACGAAGAAGAAACGACCTACATGTACTCACAGGCTCCCGCACGGGTCATAATTCCCTCAAGTACCATCCGAAAACATGGTATGTCCGATTCCGACTCTTGCAGGTTCTGCCAAGGGATGAGTGACACACGTCAGATGTGAATGTGAGAGCGTGAGCAGAATCAGGCACCACGTGTTTGGCGAGCATTTTATAACGTTGGACATGTTATGGTGCTACGACCCAAAGAATGTGTTGGGATTCATGAGAATCGTAAGTTGGTGGGCTAGGGGCATGGGCAAGTGCCCACGCAATTAATAATAATAATAATTGCGAAAATAAACATAAATTGGGTATTAGAAAACTAACTTTTGATAAGATTGCGAAAAACAACGATTGGCTTACCACGGATGATGACTCCAGCGAGCATAGACCCCACTTACTGAACTTTACGTAAGGAGTCTTATTGCACAAAATTTCGAAGTTCTTGGCCCAACAAGACACCTATTTGGTGAATACCATTTACAAAGATAAAAAACTATTAAAAGTGCCTAAGCTAGCATTAAGAACTAGTTTTTAATGTTTTATTTGTTTATTTATTTCCTCAATTGCGAAATATAAACAATATAATGATAATATAATGTAGACAAGCAAGGCGTAGGATAACTCGTGTGTGATGTGAAAAATTGGATGAAATATGTCGAATATATATGTGTAAGCAAATAAAATTAATATATATATAAATAAAATAAACAAATTAGATGAAGATAAATATAATGAACTGAAATCGATGATTTTGGCTTAGGACATCATCTTTTATTGTGGCTGGTGATCTGAGTGTGTCATTTGATAATAAAACCACGATTGGGAGTGCTACCGCTCCAAGAAGTTAAATTGCTGCTATGCAATTAAACACATATACTGGTTAGCACTTGCATGTGCTATATTAGGTTTCTGGATCTGTATTATTGCATTACTAGCTTGTGCGAGACAGCAAACTGCTGCAAGTGAGTTTTGATATTTGTTTTGTCGCTTCAACTTCTACGGGTGAGGAAAGTAGAGTACGCCTACAATGCCTGTCTGGGTTCACATGAATAATTGCATTATGTAGTTGATCCTGTGATTTCGTTTTTAAATCAAACTATTCTGATGGTACTTTTGGGCTGGATGTGCTACGCCATTTTAGACTAATTCCAACATTTTTGTTGCTTGCAGTAAATATTTGTTATTATAATCAAGTGTACATATCATTGTATTATTAATTTTTTCTAATTCCTGAGCGAATTGGTTTATTTTTAGTGGTAGTGTTTCACTTATCGGCTTATACTGGTGCTGTTACTAACTGATGATGACTTGCCTTGATAAGAAGTGCTAGGTTAAAACAGGGTTTGATGTGGACCAGCTATTTATAAGTTGGGCCGGTTCGCTCATCCTTCTTGTACTGGCTTAAAAGCATAGGCGCCAGACGCGGTAATGGACTCTACAAAGGGCTATGCTGGTCGTCTCCTGATTGTAGAATTAGTGCTAGCAAATTTTATAGAACATTATTACATACTGAAGTGAGATTCTCCCAGCTAAAGGGGAACTCGTTGCATGGACGGATGGGTTCCTAAAACACAAAGCTATGTGCGGTGAGATTGATTCATTGAATGGGGCTTCTTCGTCGTTAAATCTTCTTGTATGTTCATGGGCCTCATTGTTCTTCCATGTGTTGGACTTGTAGATAGTCGTGGCGTTATTATTACTGAAAATTCTAAGATTTATTGACTGATGCTGCAATTGCGTCTAAAAACATTTTATTTATAGGGGTTTTCGACCACCCGACTTTTTTTGCATCTACAATTGCTATGGGTGAGAAGCGTGGGGTAATTTCGCCGAAGGTTAATGATGTTGTGGCTGTATAGAAAGCATTGGCAATTAGTTCAGAACATATGGTGTCTACTTTAGCTCTGAGAGACGAATATGATGTTGTTACTGGAGAAACTCCAGTAGGACTAACGCGGTTATCACCGCATCGTCCTCTGCACCAAAATATACAGGCCACTGCCGATGATGCCGCTAGTGGTGATGAGTTGGTAGTTGCTCCGCGTCGTAGCTCCATACTTATATTTTCGCGTATTTTAGTTTCCTTTATGATTATGGTGGCATTGAAGTACTTGAGTATTATTTTAAATACATTTTTATCGTCTGTAGACATTCTTTTAAAAGAATTCATTGCTCGAAGAAAGTAACCAGCGCCTGGTTCGTCTGGAAAACCCACTTCTGTATCAGTCGGTGCCCTTAGCATTAACGCCCCGTTGTCAACTCAATGCTATGGTGCGATGGTTCCGAAACTATATGTCGCATCTACCGTGTACAATCCGATTGCGTGGCACCACGCAATTGTTTGATTGGTTATAGTTTCAATTTCTACGAGGATTGATGAGGTATAAAGACTTAGAACGGTTGTTGCTATTGTTGTATCTTTCAGTTTCCGCCACATAAAACTAGAGATTAAATTGTTTTCATATACGGGCTTACTTCTCATGCATATATGTTAAGATCTAAAAAATAGACCGAATTCCCAGTCATTAATATCTTTGTTAAATTACTACTATGGTTCAACTCATCACAAAGTATTAAAAATTAAATCCTTTTGTGAAGGGATTACTATTCACGAGAAATCTTTGATGGAATGGGGTCTAAGAAATAAACCCATGTGGTTCAAATTTATTCGACTTCATATTTATGTAAAATTATAATCATGAAGAAATTTTCATCAGAGAACATTAACAATTATGTCTTTTTGGCATATCAGTCCGCTAAATCCAAATCCATTGATAGCAGAGTTTGTTTACAGCTGTTGTATCAACGTACACTCTCTTACGCTTAGCTGGCGAGGTGTTGGTAGCCTCGAAACTTCAATAAATCCAAGGCCGTAGGTAAACGGATCAGAGGTGCTTTGAATGTTTTCCTTAAGCAACCACCACCAAAATTTTTGCGAATATTTACATATAACAATATATAATGATATATATCTATAAATATATATAGACAATGCTCACAAACGTATTAAGGAAATTACGTGTTTGTACAACGTGAGACGACTAGAATTGTCCCGAAACGCCCTTCTCCGTTACATAAGGATTGGTTTTTAATACAAAAAAATTTGGCTTGCAGTCTGCTGCTGTTTACGTATAAGCTAACATTACTCAATTATTTATAAATTTCATTTAACATTATATTTATATTTCATAAATTCAAATTTGTTGATTTTTTGCAAATTCTCTCTTCTAGATACTACTCTAAAAGAAGTTTTTATTTATTTATTTATTTTTTTTAATTTAATTCTACTTATACATGAAACTCAACTAAACAAATAACAGTCGAGTTCAATTGGCTCTTAATGCAAAACTTATATTAATTAATAATAAAACTTACTATAGGTACAATAAAACCAATAAGAAGAAAAAAAAAGAAAAAAAGCATGTACACAACCAGCATAGAGCTACACTTACAACCGGTACAGGACCAAATTGCAAATGAACCCCTAAGCCATCGCAAACATGCATAAGCCTGGCAACCGATAATACTTAACAACAATTTATTTTCGAATCATAACGACTTTTAAGGATAAAAGCTAATTTAAGTACGACATAGGTAAATCGCACGTATTAAGCAATGTTGCTTTAATGGACTTTAAAGAGTCCGATAACGAGAATAAGTGATAGATATCATTTAGGTTCTTGCAAACTACTCTGAGCGGATTAAACAGTTCATAATTATATTTACACTGACTAAGCTTAACCAAGGTAAATTGCCCAGAGAAGCGGTTAGGGACATTGAAGCTTATTTCACCAAGTAATGAAGGCGAGTCAATAGCACTATTTATTACTTTCATTACTTTGATACGGAAACGCCAAGAACAAACCTACGTTTCTCAAGAGACGGTACGGATAACAGAAGCAACCCATTTTCATAGGGAGGAAGAGAGGCAATCGGATCCCAACCCAAATTTCGAAGGGCAAAAAGCAAGAATTGCTTTTGAACAAATTCTATTAAATCTACATAGCACCTATATGAAGAAGACCACACAAGAGAGGCATACTCGAGTATGGGTCTAACCAAACACATGTACAGTCTCTTTGTAATGTAGGGATCATCAAGCTGTTTGGTTCACCTTTTTATAAAACCAAACGCGTACCTAGCTTTGCTTATCGAGAGCTCAATATGCAAGTTGAAACGTAACCTATGGTCAAGTAGAACGCCTAAATCTGTGATCGAATCGACTTCCTCCAACTTATGCGAATCAATGAAATACTGAGTAATGAATGACTTTTTTCTTGAGAAAGAAAGCTTCTTACATTTACTCAGATTTAGTTTCAGAAGATACAAAGAGCACCTTGCAACAAAATTATCCAAATCACTTTGAAGGTGATGTGATTGCGATTCAACAGAGAAGGAAGAAAACAGTTTCACATCATCAGCATACATTAGGATCTGGCTGGAATTAACCACCGATGGGAGATCGTTAATGTATAAACTAAATAAAATAGGACATAAGTGACTTCCTTGAGGTACGCCAGACATAACGGAGTTCTCTTCTCGGAGTAGTTCCCAACCAATTGTCTACTTCCAATCTTGTGGATAGGAATAAGGAAACTACTCTTCCAACACGAAGGGAAAACACCTAAATTCAAGGACAAGTTAAAAATCTTTGAGATCATACCACATAACTCGACAGCGCAAGATTTGAGTACACATGATGGAATTCCATCAACGTTCTGGCGCACAACAATATTTTAGAGAACTCAACCCATTAAAAACGTCATATTCCGAAATAACCAAGTTAGGAATTGAAACCGAGTTAGTTATAGGATGCGAGTAGTTCGCTGATAAATCGAAATTAGTAATCGAAAAGTTTCGTCGGAAATATTCAGCATAGAATCAGAGCCATTAAAAGAAACATAAGAGGGATATGTGGAAATTTTTCTTTTAGAGTTAACAAATTTAAAAAAATATTTAGGATTAGCAAACAGAGAGGATATAATGAACTGAAGGTATCTGCAGTAATAATGGTGGTTGAGGGAGTTAAATCTATGCCTCGCCACCGAGTAAGCGAAAAATTCAAGCGCAGATCCACTTTTCGAATATTTTTTGAATAGCGTATTTTTTCTATTCTTGTGATATTTAATTGTCTTATTAAACCACGGGGGACACCTGCATCGAGGTCGGCACTGTTTAATCGGAGCAGATGCAGCAATAACTAGATTTAATGTATTGTAGAACGATGACAATAAGCTTTCAATACTACCGGTTGAGAAATCAAGCCTCATATGTGAAAGACGATGTTTTAGCAATACAATATTGATTTTATGAAAATCATAATATTTATTTAAAACGTTTGAATTGGCACATTAGGGCAGGTCAACGAACCATCATTCTTATGATGAAAGGAAATGCACATTGATGGATGGTAAGGGTCCTTAGGTAAACTAAAAGTTGGGTAACAATTTACACTAATCTCAAGGAAATTGGCAAAGCAGAGATCAAGCAGTCTATTATTACAATTAGGGGTACGGCGTTTTGCAGTAAATTACGATCAAAAAATTCGTTAAAGTACACAATAGCTTTATCAGATGTGGACTTATCACTGTTACACCAAGTAACTTGAGGCAAGTTGAAATCATCCAGTGCAATGACCAAATCAGTGTGTCTAGACCGCTTGGGCACTTCACAAATGAGGACGGCATGTTTCTTGTAAATGAAGATATCAGAATTTGGGGGAATATAGGAGCAGGTTACAAATAGCTGTTTATTAGGCATTCTGGCACGAATTGTGATAAATTCACCGTCAGGAGAAGTGGGACATTCTATTGAATTGGACGGAACTGACGCAGATATGGCAATTATTACACAACCACCAATGCGATTCACTCGCTCCTTGCTAAAGACTTGGAAAGAATTGTGAAAAAGTCCCGACGAATGAAGATCGGGTTTTAGCCAAGTTTCAGTAAATGCCAAACAGAAAAATTCCGTGCTCACTGAATTTAGAAAAGTGGAACGAATTTTCGAATTTAGGCCCCTAACATTTTGATAAATGAAAGAAAATGGGCCTGAAGAAAGATTTAGTTTTTTGAAGGCGACAAAACTATTGCTTTGTTATTACGGGGACGATCTCGACGGATACATTTCATAATTAAGGATCCTACTTGCCACAGTGGTTTGTTCAACAATATATCACATTTTTCAGTCGGAACTAGTATTTTAAGAGAGGAGATTGGCCTAGATTGAGAAGAAGCCATTTTGAAAATGCTAACGCGCTTTAAGTTGACTGATGGGACTTTCGCCGCCAGATAACTTTTTATGTTATCCACCGATGTTTCAGGTGCCAGTCTTGACACAAATATTGCTTTTCTGGGAGGAATTGCCGTCAAGCAAATGTCATTACTTGGAACAGGAGGGTTTAAGGTTGGGGAGAATATAGATGGCGTTATCGCCCTTGCACCAGCAGCTTGTGCGTCTTGCCCAGTCTGGTGACCGGCGTTCACATTCGAACAGCTAGGGGGAGAGAATGATTTATTTTTCTCTCTATTATTTTTAGGCGATGGCGCTTGATTAGAGTGAGTGACGGCCCTGGGCGGACATACCCTCGCCACTTCAGCGTAGCTTAAAACAGAAGTACTAGCCGGCATGTTTGTAACTATTTTGTTACCGACTGATTCAACAATATCGGAAACATTAACGTTCATTTTAGATTTAGAGGGAGCGGTAACTTGTATCAACGGATCAGATTTAGAGGAACTCAGAGGTGATGTCCCACACGTTACGCTACGAGTTGTTATTTTTCTGACTTGGGTAGAAGATGAGTGCTCAATAAAACGACACTCATCAAACTTAGACTTAATTAGCTGGAGATTTCTACTCAATTCCGAGAAACCATTTCGCGTCTCCGTGAAAAGTTTGTAAAAATCAATGTCCCGTTGCCTACAGTCAGGACATGACCATTTTAAGTCTTTAGAAGGGTCAGCGACTGCGCAAGCAGCACGCCCGAGAATGCCGGCACACTTTGCATGATCAAAGCGTTCGCAGGGCCACCAAGAAACGACTCTATCCGATTCCGGGCCTGTTTTTGCGCAACATGGTGTATATAAGCAGTCCATGTCAAGTCAACGAAAAGAAGGAAGTGAATTAGTAAGACAAAAAAGAAAAAAATTCAAAAAAATCCATAACACTAAGTTTATCTACAAATTTAAGAAATTTAATAAAAC
Source organism: Glossina fuscipes (assembly GCF_014805625.2). NCBI lineage: Eukaryota > Metazoa > Arthropoda > Insecta > Diptera > Glossinidae > Glossina > Glossina fuscipes. Next base: position 5,690,496 of record NW_023998432.1, read on the forward strand.
TTCTCCGTTACGTTGTCACTGTAACAAGAGAGCAAAACAATGAGAGAAAGCAAAACCAAACTGGAAGCACGAAAAAAAGAGAGAATGAAGATTAGAAAAATGTTCTCTTAAATTACACGTAAAATCTACACTACTGAAGCAACGGTAAACAAGCCACGAGAAAAGCTATTAACACCAAAGGAAGAAAATAAAAAAGAAAAAAACTTAAAAGAAAAAACTAGAAAAGACTCGAAAGAGATTTACTATTGCGAGCACAAGTGCTAATCGCAAGAAACAAACTGAAAATCACAAAATTTTAATGTATTTAAAGTAATTCTTACACTTTTACACCTTTAATGCTTTTATACTTTTACAAATACCCAGCTTTAAACGCGTATAAAACGATAATAAAAAAAACTAACAAAAGCGTACGATCTCGCGCGCGTTAGTTGCCAGGCTTATAATGAATATTGTACTTATTCAATTTTAAAATCTTTTTGTTGTCCATTAATAGATGAAAGAAAAAAAAAACGATAAAGACCGAATTTGGCATACGTAAAAGAATATCAACCAAAAACAACGTGGAGAATTAAATTTTTCGTACGAAATGATTCTCCAGATGATTAATTCAGTTACTATCAACAACTGATGAGCTGCACTTGAAACATTGGAAAAAACATAACTAAAATTGATCCATTGGATAGTTTGATAATAATTTGACATATTTTTATAGGGACATTTTCACTTTTATCAACACTATGAAAAATAAATCAAATGAAGAACCAACTATCAAATAAATCAATTTTAGTTATGTTTTTTCCAATGTTTCAAGTGCAGCTCATCA
>NW_023998432.1:5691418-5705106 GCF_014805625.2 Glossina fuscipes
TCAACACTATGAAAACTTTCAATTCATTTTTGGAAATATATTTTTGTATTATATTTTGAAGAGAGCTCCTAGAGTAACTGAGCAAAGAAAATAAATATATATATTTGTATAAACTTTACATTTTGTGATTACGAGAAAAATCAGCAAAGATGCGTCGTGCAACCATTTTAAATGATTCCAATCGTTCAGAGTTGAATATATTCACTCCAACATCAGAGTTGTCGTATAGTCACCCGATTTCAATGGATCACAATCGGCGATTAATCAATGAAATCGTCGACAAAATATTTGATGACCGTAAAGGTAACATTGACATATCTTCGTCAGAATGCTCCAGCAAGAAATTGCAATCATCTGAGCATAGTTTTGATAAACGTTTAAAGTACTGGAAAGATGTTTTGCGTGATCGTGAACGTTTAGGCGACAAAATACGCAAACAAACTGCTAAAAGCCGTAGCGAAATTCTCTACAATCGCGTAAGTACCGTTGATGAGCGAGATAAACATACTGTGCAACGTTTAATGGATTACGCACAAAGAATGGAACCAATAAGATTAATGAACTTGCAGCCAGGCACTTTAAGAGAAAAGTGCGCTATGGAAACTTGTTTACTTGTGCCCGAAGTGCAAGAAACCCTGCCAAGAGCTGAACGGGATATGGGTACAGTTGTAGAGATTTCAGGTATACCAAAAGTAGTTAAAACGGAAATGATGGGAAAACCGAAATATTATGACTCTGAAAAGGAATATAAGTGGTTAAAATCAAAAGTCCTCGAGCAGAGAATTGAAGAAATCGGCGAAGATATAGAGCGTGTTATAGAATACTATCCAGATATCGAGAATTTACAAATTGTTGGCGAAAGTTTGATTAAATCTACTGTTATGAAACGCAGTTCGGATATACAGGTGCTGCGCCACGTTGACATCGTTAATATCTCCAGTGAATCTACGCAAGGCGGCTTACAAGCTTTGGAAATCGTTAGTGGTAGGCTTGATATAATTGAAAATGTAGACTATGCTATGAAGGTAAACGACTTTACCTTCGCAATGGGTGAGAAGCGTAGTTCGAAAAATGTTAGTGTCGAGGTTAGTTTTGTATCTCAGCCGTTTGAAAGAAAAGTCAAACAGGTGCTTACCATTAAAAACCTTGGCAAAAAAGTGTTGAATTTCGAATGGACACATCGCTCGTATTATGAGAAGAATTCAGTGCTACTGAAATCATTGGATAATGAATTTCTGTTCGATCGAAGGCCGTTTCGATTGTATTCGAGTGAAATGAGAGAAATCAATATTCTTTATCAGCCCCGACGAGTCGATATAGTCAAATCTAAATGGATTTTGAAGGTGGAACCCCAATTTTTTTGCCGCAAATTGGACGGTATCGTAATGAAATTATCGGGTATTTGCAATGTTCCACCCGAATATGAGAAAAAAATTTTGGATCTTCAAAGGGAAGTTATTGAAAAATCCAATTTGACAATGATGCGCAAGTTAACCACTAATTTAGCTTCAACTACTCCGCTAATACGGCCTGTTGAAGCGGCATGCCCCTATCAGCGTGTTCTTAACGAAATGGAATTGTTCGAACAACGCAATCCTGGGTACAAATGTGAGCGTTATCATGATCTTGAGTTGTTGAGGGAGCTTTATCGACGGGTCAAAAAACCGCGTTCACAACCCTGGAATTTGGAAATTGATACTCTCAAAAATGTCATCATCCTCATATCTAGTCCTAAACAACGTGCTTTATACATAAATGAATTAGCTAGCATATTAGGGCCCATGAAAGGACCATGTATGGACTTGGAAAAACGTATAGTCGAAAATCCCGAGAAGGATCGCACTAAACTGGTATTTGTACGCGGTATCATCTGTACAGGCATTGATGATTGGGAAGAGCTGACATTAAATTTGGAGGAGGCATTTGTAAAAACCACTTTACCTATATTCCATGAAGAAGTTGCAAAATATTATGCTACATTAGGAGAAATTGACAGTGACGAAGAGTTCGAAGAGCGTCAGTATCCACCAATGCACGATGAAAAACTGGTTCGAACATTTGTCATTGAGAAGCGCGTAAGACGCTTGAAAGCATTTCGTGATTCACTGTTCATGCAAACTTACACTTTGTTATGCAACTTTATAGAGGATATCGTCAACATTATTGAAAGCACGGCTGCGGTTTAAAATTACAAGGCGTTGTAAGGAGCTCTTTACTGCATACCTATGTATTTTGATGCAAATATTATCGGTTTTCGGAATTTGAGAAATATAATAAAAATCGTTACTTTGAATGTTTAATAAAATTTGTTAAACATCTTTTATTTATGTGCACTTTGCTGATTTCACTTTCGACTGCCAAACAAAACATGAAGTTAAATTTAATATTGATCAATCTGCTTCTTCGCTCAAAAACGGTATTATATGCTTTAAAAACCATTCCTTTCGGAATTGTAAATGATCACCTTCCGTTTCTATAAAAACCAATTTGTTTTGTTTTTCCATTCCAACCAAGCCCAACTATTGTCGAAATTCGTTATTAAATGAATATGAAGAGAAATCAACCCAAATATATTTGGGCTCTTTTATACCCATCACCTCCATCTTGAAAAAGATTTGCACAACATAAAATTTCAATTATATATGATATTAGGTGGCTGTGGCCCATTTTTTTTTTCTTTTGTACAAGTAGCGTAGCATTACTAACTTTTCTGAAGCATCACTCTGGTTAACAATATTTTGGTAAAGTAAATGTATCTCCATCATTTGGTGATGGATATAAAAAAGGATGATACAGTATTTACTCACCGTGGTGTAAACTTTACTAGATTCCAGCGGCAATATTTCTCGGTCTTGGTTTGCTTTATAAAATTGGAACCACTGAGATTCTAAAGGTTGAACAATTGTATCGTTTAGAAATTTGACCATAACAAATCTATGAAGTAAAATAAAAGGTTTTGTTGGTTACTTCAAATGTTATTAAAACACTTACTTATCCAGTTTTTTTAGATTGTCCGCATATAAACCATTGGAAAATACCTCATTGTTAATGTCAGCGAGGAAGGTGCTATGAGCCTCGTACTTATCTTCTTGAAAGGGATCATGCCAATAAGTGGCTTGAACAGAAAATTGTTGAGTCCACTCTTCATAAGCAGCATAATTTAGCAATCGTCGTATATATTCACAAGTGTGTAGTTTCAAAGAGGGACATTTTGGTAAGCCAAAAACACCTTGATGTTGACCACCTAAAGAAATAAGAACCTTCATAGCTGGTTTCGGACATCTTTGGGCTACAGCACGTCTAATGCATCACAAATCGAAGTGAAAAAATATATTAGATATCTCTTCTTTTTCCTAACAATAACGATCATTTACAAAAACTGTCCCCCTTGGCTAAACCCGATAGCATTATAACCTCCGGTAAGTTTTTTATCTTTAGCTAATTCCTGGCAAACATATTCCACTTGTTTATTGGGATGTATAAAAAAGCCGCTCTCATAATCCGTAACAATATTACCACCGATCTCAAGCGATTTCACGTACGTGTTATTCAGCTTGGTTTTCAATAGATTTGTAATGCTACCCACGCTAAAGGGAAAGCAACAAGTATCGCCTACATGTGATTTAAAAATTGTCTGCACTTTTAAGAATATTTTAACGTACGCACCCATGCCATGCCACAAAACCACCGGATACTTCGCAGCATCCGTAAAAGTATTCCAGAAGAACATCCAAAACAAATACTCCGGTATTTTTAGCAGCATATCGTTACACTGAATGCTTTATATAAAATATATTAGAAAAATATCTTCTTCTTCTTTTGTTTTCAGGAAATTAATAACCAAAAATTCGCTGGGATGTGTAAAAAAGGCTCAATGTGAACACAGAGTTCTTTGTTTAGTAAAGTTGGGGTTAGATTTGGTATGTAGTTAGTTATTTATTTTAGTGGTTATTTGATTAAATTTTTTTTAAAACTATTTTATAGTTTGTATTAAAACATGCATATTACTCGTCCGCCACGTAGGATAGAAAAGAAGAGTGAGGAGTAAATTCCGATGTGTAATGTGTAATGTTGTATATGAGTATAAAAAGTTGTATGAAGGAATTGACGGGTGTGAGAGCAAAAAAGCCTAGATAGGAAAGTAGGAGAGTAGGTTCATAAATTTACTGTAAACTCTCATGTCTTGATGACAAGATTCAAAAAAGGAAAAGATTGCAACGTAACCCGTTAAATTGCGAAAACGCAAAATGCCAAGAATGCTGCGGCCACGAAGACCACATATACTCACTTGGCGAAGTGTGGAATAGCGAATAGAAGTGGTAACATTCGAACAGACAAACAGGATATCGTCAAGAAATTGTAAGGCTCCACAGGTGCATAAAGAGCTGATTATTATGTTAATTTTGAATAGATGATCATTACATCTCATGTGATTGAGCATCAGCGTGTTAATAAGACAAATAATGTCACGCCTGAGTTCGCGATTGATAAACCAAGGAGACTTATTTATTTGCGGAAATGAAGAGTAGAAACGACGGCCATAACGCGAATTATCCCATCGCTGTTGCCATGAAAGGTAGAAAAATATTCTTTAGGGAGCAAATAGATTGCTGTCCACATGTTTTTTCTTCTTCTTGATTCCCAAAAAGCTAAAAGCAAAATAGTCACACATCTGTTTCCTTATTTTTGCTGACATGAAACGGGTATAAAGGAGCAAATGTTTCTAACTTAACTATTTGCTCAATTGATTCAATAGTAATAGCCCAATTTACTTTAAATGCAAAAAGAAGAAGTTTGAACTATTTTTGATAATGGAATTTACAACAAGAACATGACTGCAGAATTTGTTATGTATTCAGTACAATACTTATACAAATAAAACAGTATTAAAATATATACGAAATGTGACGTATCATTCGGTTAGTTATTGCTGAAGATTAAATTTATTAACAAAAATTTCGATTAATACCAAAAAAATTAGAATGTAAAGATTAGTGCACCCCATTAGTAGCAATAGCTAGTGACTCCTGTTGATTACTAGTGTTAACAACAGTTTGTTGTGCTTGTCGACCAGCATTTGAAAAATCCAAACAAGAACCGGAAGTCAAATCGATCTCCTCTGAATCCGAACTGTCTGAACCATCATCAGAGTTTTGCTCCAAATGCGCTGCAATTAAACGATGATCTGTTGACATCTGCCCGTGTAGAGTTTCTGTTACTTGTGAATGATGCTGTTGGTGTTGCTGTTGAAGTTGTTGATGTTCTTTATACAATTTCAATTCTGTATAAGTTTTATCTCCCTCATCTTCACTATTGTTTTTATTAGTCTTAGTTTCTGTGGTACCAGATTTTTGCGCTTGCAGCTGCTGTTGTTGAAAAGCAGGATGCATCATAGTAAAATTTTGTGCTGTTTGATTGTTATTATCATTTAATGAGTCTTTGCTATTAGAATTTGATAAATTTTCCGGTATTGATATATCATTTTGTTGTATCGTTGTAGGGGGTGTAGAAGCTGCGGTAGTTGCATTTAGTACTGAACCACTTGATGTACGTGCTGTCGGTGTTTTAGAGATGAAAACTGAGTGTTAATGTGTACTTACGGAAATTGTTCTTTTCTTTTTTTGTTTGGTTAAAAATAGTTACCTCCTTGGCCTATAACAGGTGGCGTGCCTAAACTTAAGCATCTCATCCGCCAAGCATCTTGTAATAATTGCAATCGAGCTTGCTTTCTCCATTTTGCACGGCGATTTTGAAACCAGACCTGAAAAAGAGAAGGTTAGACTAGTTTTTAAGCCTAAAAGTTTAAAATATTGATAAGATCGTCTGCGGGACTGTGAATGATGATTTTGCGATTTCAAGAAAAGAACGTTCGTATGGTTATTAAATAGTTCATCCCATACAAAAATATATTATGGACAAAGTATCACGAAAGTAATTTTGGTGTCACTATTCGCGAACATTACGTACTTGAATAATACACGTAATCGGCTCATTTCAATTAAACCAAAAATTTAAAATTTAACGAGATTTTTATTATGTTATATGAGTAAATTCGACTTTCTACACCGATAGTGGCGTCCACACGTTTTTAGTAAACTGAATTATATATCGAAATGTGGATGTACAACATTTTTAACAAGATTTATACCAGTTGGTGAATAATAGCGTATACTACTTTATGTTGAATGAATGAGCTAAAGGCTCAGTTTTTTTTACCTCATCCAGCATCATAGATAGTATAATAGTTTAAGCCAGGTTCGTTCGCCCTAACTTATTTTCCGGTAGTAGCAGTAAAATGTTTTGACCCGTGTCCTTTTTGTCTATTGGCTACGTTATTGAAAATTTATATATCAGCTTATTTTTTATATATGAATTTGCGACGAACTGACAAGACATTTGCCAACAATCAATGTAATCCTGAAAATCAGATTAGAAAAATGTATTCATATCGATGTTGCGAGCGCGCCTGCGTGCGTGTGTTCCTAAATATTATATAGTTTAAAAAACGTTAAGCCTAACAAAAATATTCTTTAAACCCACAAGCGCATGGGTATGCATTCCATAAATAAAGTGTATACCTGAGATCAGGTTATCTAATAAAAATTTTTTAATAGAATAAGGCCGTGCTATCCGTTTTAAAGTGATGAAAAGTCAGTAGTAATTGTTCTAAACAATTTAACGCAATGGATGCTGTTGATCATAAAAATTTGAAGCAAAACAACATTTTTTTCCGCAATTATGCAAAAAAAAATTTTCTCTTCCAAACAACATTGGACAAGAAAATTTTATTTGCATAATTACGGAAACATTGAAATAACATAGAATAGAGGTTGGAATCTATTTGGATCAAATTTTTAATATTTTGGGGTAGAATTTGAAAAGTTTTTGTTAACTATATCGAACATTACGTTATAATTAAATTGATACCTGCTAAAAATTGTAACTTACAGGTTTTTGCCTAGCGTGAAAGCAATTGGGCGCGTGCATTTTTTCATTGTTTTTGTGGCTATTATTTTATTTAAATTATATATTATTTAAATTAGTTGAATAATTAATATGGCATGACTACATCGATTTCAAATTTTCAATTAATCAAGAGTATATGTTTATTGACGAGTCCTTAATGCGTCTTTCTAGATAATACCAAAGGGAAGGTAAATTCAATTCCATCAAAGGCGAAAGTACAAATGTAAGTGCATCGATTATTACTTTTGGCCATAAAAAATATATATAACTTATTTTTTTATAAAATAAGACTATTCTTTAGGGGAAATTCAATACCTAAGTTATGATATGTGGATCTAGTTTGCCCACCACTATATAATGGGGGCCTACAAATTTCGTTTGCCCTCATAGACTTAGTAAAAGCTATTATTTCTTGATCAAAGTGATACCGTGAAATAGAAATGGTCAGCTTGTGAAAACAATACAATAGTTAGAAACCTAAAACAACTTACAACAACCAACAATAACTTACAAACTAATTCCGAAAACAAAAGCGATGTCGGTTTGCCTTCTCCGCCTACAAGTAATACAATTTTCACCAAAATAAAATAAATGTAGTATACGATAATATGAGTAATCTGCAAAATATAAGGAAACGGCAATAACTGTCATAAATTGATTCTATAAAAACAGCTTTTATCGGTTGGTAGATCAAATATAAACTAGAAAGACTTCAAATCCATTGCAAAAAATCAAAAAACTTTATAAGATTACTACATCAAAACAAGATTTATTTTTAAATCAAGTTCGCTTTCTTGACTGTCAATTAATTTAACATTTTATTGGAACATATTTAAGACTAAAATCGCATCAAAATATGTTTCGTATAAATTTTCCTAAATAGTAAAAATATAAAAAAGTATCACTCATATCGCTAATAAGTCTGTGGAAAGATATGTTTTCTTATTCACCTGGACACGAGCTTCACTTAAACTTATTCTTAACGCAACTTCTTCGCGTAAAAACACATCAGGATAATGAGTTTTTTGAAACAAAGCTTCAAGTTCTTGCAATTGCTGAGGGGTAAAGGTAGTACGATTACGACGTTGACGCCGTCTACCAAACATGTATTCCGTTAAAAGATCTCCCGGTAAAGGCGAAAGAAATGGACCAGCCATATCTTAATTCATATATTAAATGTTTTATTAATTAAATAAAAATTTAATTTTTTTATTAATTATTATTAATCCACTTTCTGTTAAACTGGAGATGTTACACGTTACACGTTTTAGTTGTAACTGCTCGTGTCCACTGAAATGGTGTGCCTTTTTATTTTGCATAAATTACAATAACAACAACATCCAGAACAACAACAGCAAGAACTCTAATGGTAGCAACGCTTACAACAAATACGACAGTAATAACACCATCATGAAATGCTAATATTATCATTGTATTATCCTTGTGTTTCTCTTTTGTAAGCTTGTAGTAGTAGTAAGGTTTATATTTTCTGTTTGGATATAGGTGGGCATGTGTTTCAATGTGTGCCTTTCCATATATATGTATACATGCATATAAAATAATAATTGTAAGATTATTAGTAGCATCGCCCGAACTGCACACGAACAATGTGCCGAGACTCAGCTGTGTTTTACAATTTGCGCGCCATTTACGTTAATTTCTAAAGCAAAGCAAATAGGACATTGTATTTAGGTGGATATGTGTGCAGGTGTAAATTTGTATGAGTATGATGTGTTATTTGTCAGTTTTGTCGGCATTGTTTGCTCATTTTCATTTACACACTTCCGTTTTTCTATCCTTTTTTGCGCCATTTCATGTTGCGAAACTCTTATCTCTATGAGTGGTAACAGCACGTGTTAAAGTTATCTTCTCTTTCTCTCTCTCTCTCTCGCACATTTTTTTTCTCTAGTTCTGACTTCGAGTCTCTTGCTCTCTCTCTTTCCTTCTCTCTCTCTCTCTCTCTATCTCTCTCTCTGTCTCTCTCTCTTTCACTCTATCTCTTCTATAAAAGAGTAGTATATAAAGTAAGTCACATGTAATTGGATAATTTATTGTATTATGTAACAGTATTAGTCTCATTGTTACTGGTTCAGTTTGAAATAACCTCAAATATGAATCACTTTTCCATATATAAAGAACTTCAGAGAAATTGTTTTAAATTAGGGTTTACTTCATTTCAAGTGAAAGAAGAAGAAAAAAATTTCACTCGACTGAAATCGAAGAAATTTCTTGTATGTAATATTTGATTGCAGGATGACGAAGGCAATCGCTCATTCGATATATATAATATCGCATGAAACGTGTATTTTAAATCATATTTCGCATCTCATAAATGATTGTTTATAGATAATGCACAGGCTTGCAGGTGAATTTTAAATTTATCCTGACGTGGAAATTACATATCCGATTTCCAGTTTTAACTATTGTGCTCCCAAATTTAATATACCTTGTTTGGTCGCAACAACAAAGGAACGAGTTTATTTGATTTCAACAGAGTTGTTTGAGTTATCTGCTTTCTTTTTGTTTAATATGAAGTATAATACAAGTGGAGAAAATATATTTCAACAGCAATGCAAACAGTAGCATTCTTATATGAATCTGTATATACATATTGTTATTGCTCGTCCAAAATTACCTTGCCTTATTTAAGCTTTTGTTACAAAATAGCATACGCAACTCTCAAATTGCACGTGTTATAAGTAAAAAGATTTTCAACGTAACATTTGCCTATAGGGCATACGTAGCAACATTAGGAAAAATTCTCATTCCTCCAGCTCTAAAACGTAAATGCTCTATTTTTTTAACATTGTGGCGTTTATAGCTGAATTTATCAATTTAAGGGGGGAAGGTTGCATTGTAACACTTTGCGAAAAAGTATTTTTGTACAATTCTTGGTTGGATGAAAGGAAAGGTAATAGAACATAGCTAGGCATATTTATTAGTAATAATCAAAAATTATTATGCAAAAATATTAAAAAATGGCAGCGTAGTAGTAGCATTCTTACAGGCCATCTTCAATTTAAAGGAGTTGGCGTAATCTAATGTAACGGGTACACATTTGATTCGAATAAGCGAAAAGAAAAAAAAATGTCTAACCTGTATATAGAGAAGTATCTTACGTAGAAATATTGATCTTTGCGTGATTGTCAAGAATTTGCACAAAGAAGTTCAATTTTTGACCAAAAAAAGCGCGTATTTTGTTTATAGCTCTCAATTAACTGATTAAAAGTATATGTCCTACTTCTTTATAGAATGTTATTTTAAAGATTCGAATGAAAAGAATAAAAACTATTGGAGTTATGTTGGATGGCGTTTTACAAAACCTTGTTGTTTAAACTAGTTTAAAGTTTTGGAATGTATTATAAAAATGTACTTTTTATTATAACATATGTTTATTTTATTATTTTTAACATTAATTACTAGCGGGCAGTCCCAGAACAGTAAAAATGCTCTTCCTTATTCATATATTTTTCTTCATTTCCTTACCTCGAAGATTTTATGGTCAAAAATATGTATATTGCTGCATATGTCGAAGACAAGACCAAAACAAGATTGCATGTTTGACATCTTACATATTGCGAAATGATAGAGAAAAAGGCAAGCAACTGTATGACTCAATAACCAAGTTCATAATTAACATAAAAATTTCCATTTCACATTTGTAATTTCTTGGCATATATACCGGCGCGTTTTTTTATCTATTTCAGCCCCTTATCTGAACAAAGCTACGCTAGCTTATTCTTATTTGAAAATGCTTTTAAATAAACACAAACACCTTATAAACATATATTCCAGCAGGTAAAGTAAATATCAACGGATAAGACATTACACTATAACTCTACAGCTTGAATCCAGTCAACATAGGTAATCTTTTCGGAGCACAGGGTAAAAGCTCCAAAACAAAAGGGTTTTTCAAGTAATTAATTTTTTTCCACACATTCTAGAATGTTCAAAGCATTCACTAAGCTAATAAAGAAAAGATTTTTTTCTGAAAAATTTACAGCGGTTTCCCTTCCTTAGGTCGTATTCCGTAAAATGGTACATTCGACGTATAGCCGTAGGCACAACCATGTGGCTAAGTACTATATATGCTAATTAAGGACACTTACAACAGGCGAAAGTCGCTGTGCGGGGCACGTATTTTGAGATTGTAGTGACAAGGTCAAAAAGTAAGCAGATTGATGTAAATAAGTCGATTTCGATTTGCATGTAGATCAAGCACACGTATAGTTTATAGCATATGTATTGCCGATGCTTATTTCTATGTTAGATCTGTTTACCATTCAATAAAAGTTGAAATTTGTGCCGATATTTTAAGAGCGTACCGATCGAAATCTGTGATACATACAAATTTAAGTATGCTTGAATGCAATAGCCGAAAATTCGAGCTAAATTCTTCTCTCTAAGAAAAGGGAGAACAGCATCGGAAACTCCCAAGGAGACTTTGCGTAATCTTGTTTCAAGAATGCTGATGCCCTAGTTGCTTTACCTTTGGCCAACCAAACACCGATCAAAAGAAAAATTGGTTGTTATTTGACGATTACAAACAATGGATAACAACTTCTTCATAAATCAATCAGTTGCTTAGAAGTGTAAGGAAGCATGCAGAGTTTTGTGCACAAAAATTTAATCAATTTTCATAAAGTCCCATGTCTTGAGCATGATTTATGTTACTTTGCAATCCCATTTTAAGTTTTTGCGTTAGCCTTTAGTGCAAATGCCAGCCTCGATTAGTAGCAGCAGTATTATGGCTTCGTTTGGAACGAAAATACATCTTTTACAAAGTGTACAAAAAATAAGAGAACCTCGCAAAATCGCACCAAAGATCGCCAAAAATAACGTGTAGACATACAATCAATTTTATATTGCCTTTATCATTTAGTCACAAACATCGATAAGACGACAAAAGAGAAGAAAAAAGACAGATATGTATAAATAGATTTTTGACTTACCTGCTCTAAGTAAACCTCTTATGCCAAATGGACTCAGCGGGTTTTAAAACCCGGCCCAACCGAATATGGTTTACTTTGAGAATGTCGGAACATTTTTGCCTCCATTTAGGCATACGTATGTATCTGTATGGAATTTCCTTAAGGCAACGATTCTGCCAATATGAAGTGCTCGTTGAATGATCAATTTATATTTGATATAATGCATTCGGCTGGTGCTTCGTTTGCGGTTTTACTAATTAGACAAGCCAGTAAACCGAAAGTGGACGTTACTGTTGAAAAGACTTTGTGTTGGCTGTAAAGCTTTTTACAAAAACAATACTATTGATGTCTTAATTAAGTGAAAAGCAATTATCAGTCTCATATTCGGAAAAAACAACGAGAACAAGCGGAAATAAGCTCAAAAGTACGTTTGCTTAAATCGAAAAGCGTGATGTCTTCAGGAATCTTACCTGTTATTGCCTGAGATATTGAAAACTTCAAAATTCAGCATTTGAATGAAGCTCTTCAGCATAGTTTGCTTTAATAAGCAGTATCTAGTAACGTAACTTTTCATTTCCTTCTGTTAGCCACATTTTGGCACTTTTCTTTAGGCAATATCAACAAATTGCTATGACAATATATCAAAAACATTTATATTTTCTCTGTAATGAATATGGAGAAATAACTTGCTATACTGAACTTTGTTTAACAGTGACCCCATCGAGTTCAAGGACTGTGTTCACATATAGATATATGCATAGAAATAACAAAAAATTCACAACCTAAGAAACCAATGAAATACGGCTTAAATAATAGTCCAAAATTAAGCAGGCGTGAAGTTAGTCCACTGTGAGTAGCACAATTTTTTAATTGCTAAAAGGTGGGCTATCTTCACAATTGGTTCACGCTTCTGTTAAGGTCATTAATAATGGAAGCATACCCAAAAAATAACGAAATGATTGGAAAAGCTAAAGGAAAATCGAAATGCAAGCTTAAATAAAACTAGAAAAAAAAAATGTTTGCTGCTGTTTACCATATAGTGCAATAACGAATTTCGTCAAGTACAGGTATTTGACATGTCTTAAAGAGCGCTAAAACCCATCAGAAAAACATAATTCCTTTATTCTGGCCCAGGTTCATCACCGCCAAATGCGCCCCAATCCTGCCCTCTCTATATACACAAGACACTAAATGCAAAATGTTGCGATGTGTTGCTAAGGAAATGTTCGGTCTTATATACATAGTATTTTTGTTTTTGTGGCTATTGAAATACAGTGAAAGCTTCTTATTCGCGCTTCCTTCATTCGCAGTTTCAATTTTCGCGGATGAAAAAAATGCGACTCGATTCCCATATTCGCGACTATAAATTTCTTTATTCGCGGATTTTTTATGACTGGTTCCGTAAGGGTTTTGTTTCTGAAGGTGAAACTTATTTTAAAAAACTGAGTTTAGACTTTAGAGCACTTTTAGTTTTGGACAATGCACCAGGTCATCCTCGCGAAAAGGAAACTATGCATACAAATATAAAAGTGACAATTTTACTTCCCAACACGATGGCTTTGCTTCAACCTATGGACCAAGGAATAATCCAGGCCTTTAAGCTTTATTACATTAGACGAACCTTGAAAATCATATTGGATAATATGGAATGTAATCCTGATATGAATGTTATGGAATGCAGGAAGATATTTGACATAGTAAAATGCATCGTAAACATAAAAGAATCATTGGAAGAACTGAAGCCACACACATTGAAGTCATGCTGGAAAAAACCGTGACCTGCTCTGACTG